>NW_018408610.1:127126-290990 GCF_002113885.1 Mizuhopecten yessoensis | reverse complement strand
GGAAATTTTTATAACTGAAGCTGACTACTAATTAACCAGGTCACGTGATGGAGAGGGTTATCTTGATTGGTTGACTTCTAATTATTAAGGGGCACTATAAAGGGTCATATGCATAACATTAGCATGTTCACCGCATCCGTTCTTAAATAATCAGTTCTCAAATAAATGTAACAAATAGATATCTGGAGTAGTCTGGGCTTGTATATAAAGCTGAAGTAGTATAATGAGTAAGTAATTCTACAATAAGGGAATTACAGAGAAAACAGGGAGGTGTTCAGGACATACAAAATCAATAAACACAATTATATGAAATCATATAATTCATAAATAACTGATTCTGACATTTCCGCGGTCTTGAGTAATTGTACTTCACGTCATAAAACAAATGACATCATCATTGATTGTTTTGACTTGAAAAGTCAGTTCCAATACAGATAGAAAGAGAAGCAGTCGTGTTATGTTTTCTGTCAAGTTACTTCCTGTTGTATAGATGGACAAACCCGCTTTACTCATTATATTGGAGCCGTGACCAGGATAGTGTGAATATTGTTACAATTTTGTGTGAATATTGTTACAATTTCTGTATTGCTTGATAAAGTGTTAATTGCTCATCAATACAGAAGAGGTCATACAAGGTCAAATGGTAGTCCCACTGGTCCATCAGTACAGAAGAGGTCATACAAGGTCAAACGTAATCCAACTAGTCCATCAGTACAGAAGAGGTCATACAAGGTCAAACGGTAGTCCCACTGGTCCATCAGTACAGAAGAGGTCATACAAGGTCAAAACCATCAAATAAATATGGCCTTATACATTATAGGGCCAAATGATGGCCGTAATGGCTGACACACAGTAGTCTTAACTTCCCATCGAAAAATAGTCTTGACAGATGATCAATACAATAAATTGAATGATATTGTTTTAGACATTTTTACTTTGGGAAAATCCAAGAGCGTAATCAAGGATAATCCTCTTGTGCCCCTTACTTTGAGGGAACCAAAGAGAATAATTGAGCGATTTCCTCTTGTACTGTTCAGAACTTAAGTGAAATCAAAGAGTGTCATATAATTTTGTATTCGCCTCAAGATCTTGTGCCCCTCACTAACGGGAAACAGAATGGAATCATTGGGGATTCCCTATGCCTCTTCCATAGAGGAAAAGGAAAGGAGAAAAAATGTATCTGTTGTATCTATATTCATTATGACAACACTGTGAATTTTGTTGTTTTTTTCCTTTTCTTTAATTTTTTGTTTTTTATTCTTCAACTTTATATGCCTCTCTTGGCTCACTGTAACTACTGTGAGGCCCTATAAACTTATTGCGCTGACACCAGACCATAACTTTATATTCTCTCTTTAATATATGTCACGGTTTTATCTTATATATCTGTCATGTTGTAGTTTACGTTACTTTCACATTTTCACTAATAGGTGATCATGTATGTTGCATGTTTTTTGGTGGTACATTACTCGTGCTTTGACGAAAGTAACTGTCATATTTTTACTCAATACACACGATTTTACGTATAATGTGATTGAAGTATTTTACAGTATTTTTGTCCTGTTTTTCACCGATATAAATATCATTTTTGCTTTGTATCAATGATATTTTTACAGAAGTATATGTCATATGTTAGTGACCTATTTATATGTTGTATTTTTACAGACATATATGTTGCATTTTTACTGATGTATGTCCCGTTTTAGTGATGTATATATGCCATATTTTTACAGACATATATATGTTGTATTTTTACTGGCGTATATGTCCTATTTTAGTGATGTATATATGTTGTATTTTTACTGACGTATATGTCATACTATTACTGGTGTAGTTTCCAGCATGTTCTCTTATAATTACTTACGTATCTGTCCAATTTCCACCTGAAACGCCACTCATGTATGGAATCATCCGAAGTAACAAATAGAGCCTTGAGAGGCTGAGTAAGGAACACTTTCTCAAAGAACACCTGTAATAGTGTGATAGAAAGAAATTCTTAGAAAAGTTAGCAAACAAAATAATTTCCTCATTCCTCTTATATAAATTACTGAACAGATTTGGAGTAATTTGTTTTAGATATATCTAGAAAAAAAGAGAAACTGAAGACAAATCATAATGTCTTCATGAAAATATCATTTATTTACCTCCATTTTCCAAAATAACAATTTTGAATAATTTCAAACAATACCTTCGGATATTTATAAGTGTTCTTTATACACTGGAGAAATGACATTATTAATAAGAGGTAGTTGCTATTTTTAGAAAAACAAATAAAAATATATATACTTACCTCTGAGAAATAGAAGAGAGTTATAACTGTAGCAAGGATAATAAACTTTAGGATCAGATACAAGTAGTGTACACTTCTTGCTGGAAAAAAGAAAAGAAAAGAGAAATATTAACATTTATAACCACCAGTTATCTCCCCTAGTCATAAAACAAAGACCCTGATAAATCACAAAATTTGATAAAATATAAGATATCCCCTTAAACAATCCTCAGACATGATATTTTGTTTGTTAATTTGTTGTAAAGGAAATAGCCTAAATAGTAGGACTGATCAAGACTAACCACAATTGGATCAAAAGAAATGACGAAGATAATTTGTATTTAGTTTAATATAAAAACATGAATACTGATTTCCAAAAAACAGAAAGAAACACATACTGTAAGAAGTAGACCAGTTGTAATTCGTTCAAAGTTAAATATTTATACAGTGATTGAAATTTGAAAGTTGGGGCTGCAGACATTTAATACAATGACGATTTCTTTTTGACTTTTTGCTCTTATTATGGAAGAGCATGATTGATAAATTATTATGAGACACAAACTAGTTAACACTGAAAGATGTACCTACCATCTGCTGAGGAAGCCGTGACTTGTGGAAAGATCGCCATGGTGAGGTACACGATGATGAACCAGAAGGACACCAGAGGAATGAAATAGTAGAACTGGTACGGACGATTCATCACAAAACAAAGGGAGACAACCAAAAAGTTTAGTCTGAACAAAACCTGCAAAACATAAAAACAGGTCACTGCTATTAAAGACTGATGATAGAATTACAACTAGTGACATATTTTGTAGCTTGATACAGGCCCAAGGTGCCCTGCAGTTCCTTCTCTAGCTGTTGTCAAGCATACATACACTAGGATTTGTTAGAAACTAAATCTTTGTTTTACACATATAGACTAAGGATCTCAAACTGATTTTCCATACAAAGCACATACCATGGTAAGTTTCTAATGAATCAAAAAATAAAAAAGTTTTATAGCAATCATATGGGATAGTGAAGTGATTGAGATCCTTTTCATCACATGTATGACCGAACTTTGGTAAAGAAAACAAAAAGCATAAATATATTGTTGTGAGTTCAAGACCCTGCTATGTATACATTGTTTAATGGATATATTATCACACATGTTACAACTAAACCAAAACTCACAATATTTTCAGCATTGCTTATATCCTTACCACGTTAAACATAGCTTCATATCATCTATCTGGTCTATGATATATCAAATCATCTATTCTATTTTTCTTCTAACCCAATTCTTTCAAACTGTTGAGAGATAAACTTTCATCTAAATCGTGATAGACTTATAATAATTGGATTGTCTATTGTGCCTGCATCACATTGCATGGAAAATATGTGGCTCATACAATTTACAGGCATTGACTTTTGTGGAGGTGTATATGATGTGAAATGAACCTGAAAGAATGATATTGACCAAGGTGACCTCAACTTACAATTAACTTACAATTAATAACGGTACTTCATTTAAAAACTAATTCTAAAGTAAAGCTTTCATTTTACAAACAACCAAAATTTCTATTATTAACTGTTATAAGGCTGTTTTATGATCCCTGTGCCAATGGTCAAGACCTTCAATGTTTCAGATTATATAGTCCTAGCAGGCTAGACACACTACTTCTGGTGAAATAACTGTGAGAAACAGGGGTTGTGAGAGGGACTTGTAAGTGCAAGAAAATTAAACTGCTTATAAATGTCTCCCCTTCTTCAAATAGAACATGTTTGGTTTTATTTTGTTCAACGTCCTATTAACAGCTAGGACCATTTAAGGACGTGCCTCCGTGTGTGTTGTGTGTGCATGCATGTGTGCTGGAGACAGGGTATGTTGGTGTAACTGCCTCCTGGTGATAGCGCGGATCATGGGCAAACCATGACCAGTTGTTGCGATTGCCCTAAATGCTGTACGTTAAGCAGGGAGTTATAAATACCATTTGTTAAGGACCTAAGTACAATGTCCCAGACAGGGCACAGAACCGATTGCATAATTACTCACCTGGGCAAACGCTCAACATTAAAGACAAAAGTGAGGTATTGCCAATCAAGGCACTAAAGGAAATAAAAGGTAGTTAGAAGAAGAGGGAAACAACTTCTCAGTCGGACATGTTAATGAATACTTCCTTTTATTTTTTATCCCAAATAAGAGCATACACAACAACAGATTAAGAGTATCATGCAGAAGCCATTTCTGAGAAATAGTGAAAACAGTAATTATTCCTTGACCGATTATGGCTAATTAACTAACTGTGTGAAAGACGGATGGCAGACCACAGACAAAGAACGATTTGAAAAGCCCATTATCTTATGATAGTGTACTAATAATGTTGAAAACTTGCATGTTTCTTTAAACTTGATCAGGTGGAATGGAGAGAACAGAGTGGCTTTAGGGGAAAAAAGGAATGTTTATCTAAAGTGAAGGAACTGACATGACTGAAGCAGAACTTTCTTGAAAATATGCTGAAATATTTCATGCATAATGTCAATTTGGTAAATATCTATCTCATATTTACAGATGGCTGGATTGCCAACTCGGTCTAGCATTGTCATTTGAAAACTTACCTAAGAGCTGTACATCTACATAGCCTAAACGTATATATACATTATTAACCCGTAACCTTGATCAGATCATTCTGTTGGCCGATTCACACTTCAGTTATATAGTCAAACTCTCCAGTCAAACTTATGGCAAAGTCTGCATTTTTTCCTTATATTCATGAATCAAACGTTTATGAGTCAAATTTCTTGCTGTGTCAAAATATTAGCATATGCTAGCTTGTTATGAAAATACTGAAAGTAACAATAAATAAATCAGAAGTTAAAACATTTACCTGAAAAAACAAGTACATCAAACATCCTATATGGTCATTCAAGCGAAAAAAATGACAAAGAGATATTGAACTTGAGAAGATAATTAAGATACCAATGCAAAATGCATCATCTGAATAAATTAAAGATGCCATTCTTGTTATTGTGAATCCAACATTTATAGATTTAAAATATAATAAATAAATTACAAAGTCTGTGTTCCGTCACTTATGAATCACATTCGGTCTTATATATTCTATATTAACGGTTCTATAGTCTTGAGTTAGAGTCCGGATGTTTCAAATTTTCCTAAATGTTCCCGCAAAATTGGAAATTTAATGTATATATATACACAACTTTGAAATCCCTTGACTCAGAGATGATCCATCCTAAATCAAGTTAAAATTCCTCCACCTGTATTTTAGGAGTAGTTTTTATATCATAATCCTTTATTTCCTATTTCAACCTGCACTGTTTACTGCCAGTGGTGCAGCATCCTTCAATAATTACACATCACCAATTTTTTTTGGCCCAGGGATCATCTGACTGATTGGTGGTCGAGTGGCGTAGTTGATAACGCGCTCAGACCAAGGCAGCTGGGGTTAGATTCCCCAATCGGACGTGAAAAGGTATGGGATCACCTGCCTTATCATGTAGGTTTTCTCTTGGTATTGGGTACTCTGGTTTCCTCCCAAATAAAGACCCCGGCCCCCCAATAACATCGAGGCCAACAAGAGTGATTAATATAAGTTGAAATAACTTGTTTCATAACTGTTGTAAAATAAAGGTTATTTATGGGTTTTTTTACTATTAGTCTTTTTTATTTATACTTTCTATAAACTGGTGAAAAGGTCTGTTGTCTGTCGAACGAAGGCATCAATGAACTTACTGATAACAGCAATAAAATCTGTAAACAATTCTGTTTTCGATGGTTTTCGCTTTGTGTTTCAACTCCACTGCGAAAAGCAACTCCCAGTATCAGAATATAATTGTAAGGATGGTTGATGATGTGTCTCAATGGTTGAATATGTTACTATTTCTATTGGGATAGACAACGCCAGAATTTTCAGAGTGTATAAAACAATTAAAGCCATTTTACACCAACTGATTATACAAAGTACTACTGCTACTATCTTATTTTCTATTACGATCTATTCTAATTTTTAGGCAAAAACAAGGCTAGGGGTCTGCAAAAACACACACAAAACAATTTCTAAAACGCTATAAAATGTCTAGGATCAGTACCTATGATATATAGCGGTTATTGGTTAAGTGCTAGGCAACTTAAACTTGTTTAGGTCTGTTTCTACACAGAAAGGAAAGATAACCTAGGTCACGCCCTTCCTCCCTATTATAAATACACCCTAGATAGGAGACTATGCAAAACAACAAATATTTTTAATCCTTTTGATTAGAACAAGAAACAAGATAACAAAAAAATCATACTGATATTACTGGACATTTTTTTTAGCAAATCAACATTTAATTATTACAACACACCGAAATTTTAGTAGAACATTGATTACCCGCTAATCTGAATACTGATTCTCCTGATTATCAATTACTTGAACCATGGTTGAGTCTCCTAATTAATATCTTAATTAATCTAACACTGTCTGACCAATCATTAACTTATCAGAACCATTAAGGCATTTTACTTTCCTTGGTCCTGATAATTGGCTATCCACTGTTTTGTTACTTTATTCATATTTCAAACTCAGCATTATCTCTACTGATGCAACTTTTTAAACAAGAGGCCCACAAAGTGGGCCTGCATCGTTCACCTTCTATTAATCTCATACTTTTAGCCTTAAAAGTGTACCAATGTCTAATATATTTAAATATCTTTACCTATGACTTTTGGTTTTTTTTGTTACCAGATTTGACACATTTGACTTTGAAAGTCTTACAAGGTCATTAGTTTAACAAACTTGGTACTTGTAGCGTTTTATCCGAGTATGCCACAAGCCAAATGACATCACCTGAGGCTCTTGGCTATTCAGAAGTTATCATTAATGTTTTAGCACATTTCCTGTGACCTTTAATGTAGGTGAAGGTCTTTCATTTGAACAAAGTTGATACTGCGTCATCCGAGTATGCTACTGGCCAAATATCATCACTATAAGCCTTTTGGTTATTCAGAAAAAGTTGTTTAAATATTTCAACACATTTGATCTTTATGACTTTAATACGAGTGAAGGTCATTCATTTGAACAAACTTGATTATCCTTCCTGCTAACGTGCTACTGTTTGAAGGAAAAGCTGATGGATGATGGACGGTGGCAATTTAATCATAATGCAGAATGTCTTAAACCAATTCACCCCTAAAGTCACATTTGAACCTTACCAAATCACAGACTGGGCAAGTCCAGTTTATATATGTAGGGGTGAATGAGTTAATAGATGGAGATGAACTATTTATGCAGTGGACTCCCATAGCCAAGCTACTTTCATTAACTACGAACAATAACCCTATAAAATTATCATAAAAATATCACAAATAATTAACTTTACTGCCGGAAGATTATGAGGCCCCTTAACTTGTACACAACACTTAGGGTATGGCATGCTACATCTAACCTTCAGTCAGAGTGTCTACATATATACAGGTGAATTACATTACATAGACTACCACTGATAGCATGTTGATACACAACTGTAATGCACTTTAAATATCAACGAATTGAGTCAAAGAGCAAGGAATAACGATTATCAAACTCTTTTTAAAGGTACTACATAATGTACAAGAGGCCCAATGGGCCTGCATCACTTAACTGGTATGTATCTCACATTAATAATTGTAACCTTAAAATAAAGCTACAGGCAGCGTCTCGACATTAAGTCATTCAAAAGAACCTGTTAAAAGATTTAAACACATTTGACCCCTGTGACCTTGAAAGTCAAACATTAAGTTGAACAAACTTATAGCCCTTCATCCCAGAAAACATGGAATCTGTAATTTTATTGTCTTAGGCAGCCACGGGTGGGCTTGAAAGTAATTTAGTCAATTACGATACTTGAAAACAGCAGCTGGAAATAAATCTCCTGAACCTTGAACTGCTGCTGAACCCTTGTTGGGATCTAGCGAGGAGATAGGCTTGAATTCATAATCATACTAATGAAAACTCCATATTATCTTCACACATTTTTTTCCAACTAAAATTGATCATGAATTCTGTAGTCATTATCAAAGTTTTACTTTATACGTATACAATGTACTTTTTAAACGTGTTGCAGCATTTCTCAAGATCGTCTGATCCCTTTGTCAAGTTGTGACACCCTACCAGCAACAGCGTGTATGCATTCTCTATCGATAAGCGGAACGTATTGGGTAGGGTGACATATGAAACTAACATTTTCGTCACACCGTTGTAGAGGCAAACAATTAATACAAATCGCTCACTCTGTCAAAGCTTGACAAAGGGACCAGACTGTCTTGAAATATTACGATAAGTTTAACACACTGTTTGTGCATACATCGAAACTTTGATAATAACTGTTTTCAAACTGATGAATTTTGTTAAAGAAATTCTCTAGTTGGCCTAACTAACCAACAGTCAACAAAGTTGATGAATCGGAAAATAACTAAATATTTGTACTATCAATCAGGCCGGTCAGGCCGTGAAGCAACTAGCCTAGACATGAAAATCACTAGCTCTGGCAATTAACTCATTCACCCCTGAAGATGCATTTGAACTCTTCCAATTCAAGGGTTGAAATAGTTCATTTTAAAATTTCAGGGGTGAATGAGTTAAATAGCGAAATCAAATGCATCAATACCACCCTGAATGGTACTAACATCAAATATTGGTTTTACTGTTAGACTAAACACAATGAAGACACATGCAATGTTAGTTCCATTTAAACAATGTTTTATTTGTCAAACAACAAAAACAGGATCAGGCACAAGTTGTCATAACTTAGAAGCTGTATGGCTATATATAGATTAAGTGCAAGGCGTTGGGATGGCAACAGGTTACATGTGGAAGACTTACGACAAGGGATTTATGCCAATTAGAATGTCTAGGGTGTGGTATACAGCATTTACAAGTTCCTGACAACTGAAATAAGAGTGGGTAGTCATGCATGGAGTTAAAATGAACCAAATCACAACTATCTATATGAACTAAACCAGTCGTATAAATCTATACAGTCAGTGACTTGTATCTGAGTTATCTCCCTTGATTTAAAACCCTAGCATTTTGTTATGGTTAAACAATATTCAGATCGGTATCACTGCATGTTTGTCTTTTGACATTAGAAATGTATCATTAAAGAATGAACCCAGACAAATTTACAGACATTGCTCATGTTTCTTATTGCAGAACTCTATAACAAAGAAGATAAAATTGTTACAGTTTAATAGTTATCTATAGCATACATATATATCCTTGAAAGGATTTCCTTCTTTTATAAGTGAAGCTAATTTTCATCCCTATTCCAAATTTCATTATTAATTTCTGCCAATTTTAGCATTAAGATTTTAAAAAACAAACACTTAATTTCAATGAACTCAATGGGAGGCCAAGGGATCATGAGCCAGAATATAAAGCAATTCTCAACAAGGTCTTAAACTCAACAAAATCTGTATCAGAATATGCTTTTCCTAGTATAGCCTTGTCCTGTAAATACCAAGCTAACCCAGTTTTAGTGACTAAAAGAGACTGCATGCCAAAATCTCCTCTGAAAGGACACCGGTTTATCACAGGAATACTTCCAAACATTTTTGGTACTTATTTGTACATCTGGGTGGATTGCATCACTCTGGATAATGTAGGTCACTGAAGCAGCAATGTTGTATTTTTTTTTAAAAAAACACAGGCTTCCATCACACCTTATTCATCTAAGTTGTTAGTTTAAACAGTGGTTTTCATTGATCAAAAATATTAATTGAATACACATGGTTGCAACATCTGTTTTGCTGTGCACTGATTAAATTGAAAGCTAAGTGTGTATTTAGCCTCTTACCTGGCAATAACGAAGGATGCTATACTGGCCCTTCTTCCAGAAAAACATGAAGTGGCCATACCCTGTCAGGAAGAGGTAGGACGATACCAAAACTCGTATGTGCATGTATATTGGGAGTACCTGTAATAAAACATAGTAATTTGTAAAAAAATACTTAATTGGTTGTCATTGGAACACCAAAAAATCAAAAAAAAAATCTGAATGTACACCACCTGTGGTCAAGTTTGATTTTTCGTATTTTTTTGTTTTATTCATCTTGTTAGAAGTATTTTGGTTTATGAGAAGATGTTGTATGATATTTGTTATAATACCTGTCATTGGCCGAATTTAGTCACATGACGTGCAATATGGCTAAAGTGTAATTGTCATTTATATTACTACTCTCCGCACGTTATTCTTATTTAAAAGGATGGCTTAATTAAAGAGTTCTTTCAATCAATTTTCAAATATCCAGCAAATTGTCTTCTATTAAATGGTTTATGCTTTCAGAATATTACTATCTTCAAAAATGTTTGGTGTGTTACATAGGGTAGAGAGAGTTATTGTTTGTTTCCTGAATTCCATGATTAAAATGTATGACACTATAATTCTTGCAATTATGCTCATGCTGAAATGACCAATGATATCTTGATTTGAATTTCTAGAATTTCAACAGCTACCAATGATACAATTCATATATCATAATTGTACAATGTTGCTTCTCATATTTTATGCACCAGTCTAACATAAGTGCGACCTACCTTTGAGACACCTGTTGTACAGTGTGACATACCTTTGAGACACCTGTTGTACAGTACAACATACCTTTGAGATACCTGTTGTACAGTATGACAAACATTTGAGACACCTGTTGTACAGTATGACAAACCTTTGAGGCACCTGTCGTACAGTATGACATACCTTTGACCTGTTGTACAGTATTACATACCTTTGAGACACCTGTTGTACAGTATGACATACCTTTGAGACACCAGTTGTTCAGTATGACATACCTTTGAGACACCAGTTGTTCAGTATGACATACCTTTGAGACACCAGTTGTTCAGTATGACATACCTTTGAGACACCAGTTGTTCAGTATGACATACCTTTGAGACACCTGGTGTACAGTATGACATACCTTTGAGACACCAGTTGTACAGTATGACATACCTTTGAGACACCAGTTGTACAGTATGACAAACATTTGAGACACCTGTTGTACAGTATTACATACCTTTGAGACACCTGTTGTACAGTACAACATACCTTTGAGATACCTGTTGTACATTATGACATACCTTTGAGACACCTGTTGTACAGTATGACATACCTTTGAGACATCTGTTGTACAGTATGACATATCTTTGAGACACCTGTTGTACAGCATGACATACCTTTGAAACACCTGTTGTACAGTATGACATACCTTTGAGACACCTGTTGTACAGTATGACATACCTTTGAGGCACCTGTTAAGTGGTATATTAATATAACCAGCTGCATCCATCCTTTCCACTCATCTGTCTGGTCTCTGTGTAATACTACTGTCTGGAAAAACAAAAACATCACTTTATGTACTTTTAATAAAGTATTTGAAATTATTGAATTAAAATCAAACAAACATCCAAAGATTTTTTTTTATTATCTATTGAATAACGCATTTTGTTTTATTAATTTTATTAATGGAGAAATCTCACTGTAATATTTTACACAAAGCAAGAAAGCTTATTTTTATATTATATTCTCAGTTTACATTCATCTGACATCATTTATATATTATAATTTAATATATAAATTGTCAAATGTTATATAGAAAGCGTAGAAGAAAGAAGGCTCTGAAGTCCAATAGTTGGAACATAATCACACAAAAACAACCCTTAAGAACTTACATTCATAATCCAAACTTCAATATTAACCTGGATAACAGGCTCTAGTTTTCAAACCTACCTGATCTGTACTTTCTGTGAAGAAGAATCCCAGAATCATTATGTAGGCGAAGGGTAAAATGAAGTTCACATGGGTGTAATACTTATTTTCCTTCATGAAGAAATTGGTTCTGTAAAAATACAAGAAAGTAAATTGATACTTCAAACATGGGATTGATGTCTGATACATATAAATTACATAGTTATGGAGGTAAACCCTACCAAGTTTGATAAATCATACCAAGTTTGATAAATCATACCAAGTTTGGTAAACCCTACCAAGTTTTAAAGAAAACATCAATAGAGATTTCTGGATAAGTTTGAAATGCTCAAAATAGATAAAGAGGAAGGACCCTTTTAGCTTAATACGGGATCATTATTTTTCGCACCAAAGACAGAGATATCCTAGTCATAATCCATGCTAGATTTCCTTTTCTCTTACCCTGGACAGGGATATCCAACATTTTACCGGTGTGAGATTTTCTTATCTCACCCTAGGGTTGAGACAAGCTACACATGTTCTTTGCACGTTCTCAACAATTGGATCGACGTCATAGCAACAATACAATGACGTCACGTCGACAATGCAGCTGCATCACATCAACATTGTCTTGCATTGATGTAACTTCTATATAAAATACATAAGCAGGTAAACAGGGTAAGAGAAAAATAATCATTCACCGCCTTGGGAGTAAGGCAGTGATCTCAACCCTCCGGGTACGATTCTTAAGCTGTCAAACACTCGGCAAGCCTCGTGTTTGACAACTTAAGAATCTTACCCCTCGGGTTGAGATTACCCTGTCTAGCCCCCAAGGGGGTGAAAGAATCAATTAATCTCGTTTGATCTGTCTGATACCTTTAATTGACATTTCGCAGAATTTTTACACAGAGACGTATATTGATATGCACGAAAATGTTGTTTTGTCGTTATATGTATTGTTTTGATGTAAATTTTATAGTAAGATGTAAGATGTTGTCGACAAAAATGTAACCTATGCTCTAAAATACATTGTCTTCTTTGCAAAGACGGTCTATATATTTAAGAGGAAGCATTCAAATGTAACTTTAGTAGTGTAGAGGTCCTATTTAGTTGAGGCCCCAGATGGCCATGGGATACTTATTGTTTTTAGCAAAATTGAATAGGTTTTTTCGAACTTAAAGGTGCCAGAAAAAAACTCTATAATACATGTGTCTAACCTGCAACAGAGCAAGATGAGTTTATCTGTCTTGGGTTATTTAAGATTCTGTAACATCCCAACCGAGGCGTTCTGTTACAGAATCTTAGCCCTCAACTGAGATATCCCAATCTCGGTCAGTTATAGGTAATGTATTTTATTAATCTGATACCAGGGATACTGCACAGTTGATTAATTCTGGATGGCTATTTTGATTTTTTCTTCTTCTTGTGTTAAAAGAACCCTGAAGGTTTGACATGAAATTGATTTGTCTCCAAATTTTGGCGGTAAACAGGTTAACATACTAAATCATGTTTTTTATTTGTCTGTATATATTCACAGGGGTTATAACTCATGGTACATTTACTAACATTTGTTGGGTAAATAAACTAGCACAAACTTTGATGCCTGCAAGGATAAGAAATACACCCCCCCCCCCCCCCCCCCATGAATAATACTTCTCGTTTTTTGGGAGGGGGTTTCATATCATATATAAAATGCATGAATACCTTTGCAATCTGTAGGAAGCCAAATAAACATGATAGCCATTGAGGAGTCTGTAAGACACAGATAGGCTGGGCAACACAGACAGGCTGAGTAACACATACAGGCTGAGTAACACAGACAGGCTGGGCAACACAGACAGGCTGAGCAACACAGACAGGCTGGGCAACACAGACAGGCTGAGCAACACAGACAGGCTGGGCAACACAGACAGGCTGAGCAACACAGACAGGCTGGGCAACACAGACAGGCTGAGCAACACAGACAGGCTGGGCAACACAGACAGGCTGAGCAACACAGACAGGCTGGGCAACACAGACAGGCTGAGCAACACAGACAGGCTGGGCAACACAGACAGGCTGAGCAACACAGACATGCTGGGCAACACAGACACGCTGGCCTACAGACACGCTGGGCTACCATGAGAGTTGATTTCCATGTTTATCTATGATGGTCTAAAACCATACATTCCAAAACTGTGGAAGCATGGGGAACACCATCAACTCTATCATATATTTCAGAAAATTATCCAGATATTTTGGCAAGCAAATCCTGCATCCATAGTGGAAAAGTCCTCAGGGCTATTCCATGATTTATTGTAGGGGGAGATTGGAGGCACCTGTATTAATGAATTATAGGTGGTGGGGTTCAAACCAGATCTGCCTTCCTTCCCTTATATTAATTAATTTTCAAGATTTTACTTGCAGTGGTGTAAGGAAAAGAGCCTCCCACCCCTCCCCTAAAGTAAATTATGGAACAGCCCTCAACAAAACTAGGGAAATTCAGGATAAGTTGATGAATTTGCATGAATTTGCATGTTAATTGTAATAATGAATATTATCAAATAGATTGTTTTATAACATAACCATGTCCAAGCTTCTTGCAAGCCCTGGTTTTAATAAATTTCATCGATAAATTACCAGAACAGACAACAATATATATATTATATAATATAAGATAGGCTGCATTCTTGACTTATATAAATGCTCTTGCCACACATATACACATTCTTTAACAACTTACTTTAAAATCATGACCTCCTTTATAAAACGGCCAGGCTGTGTTCACGACGTTTATGTTTGTCAAATATATTAACATGAACATGAAGCATGGCATTAACGTAAGTCTACTAATTAGTGGCGTCACGATTCACCGGGATGCACTTGTACCGCGATTATTTATGTTGTTTTCGATTCACAATATATTTTTCCGGATTTTTCGATGCGTCATGATCTGAATAATGGTGTATGCTGCTTCAGTCGAAATGTCTGTGAAACATTCAGTTTCATTGGCTGATCTCTAAACCCTCAACCAATTGGCTACGAGGATGCAATTTTCACAAAGCATTCATAACAAAATGGTGGACCGCCGTAAGGAAATGAAAAATTGTGATGCTCCGGCAAGCTTCAAATCAAAAGTGCGGGTTCCCGTGTATCGACGGCATGTATATCTTGAATTTTGTTTATATTTTAAAATAAAGTTGTATCGAATCGAAAAAATCACATTGTGGTACAAATATTGAGATACGTATCGAATTGTGGGTAAAGTGTATTGTGACAGTTCTACTACTAATGTCAGATTTAGGCTAGTACAGTACCTCAGAGCCCTTTAAGGTCTCAAATGCTGCATAAGGGCTTTTTATAGATGGCAAACTCCTCCACTACCATGTATGAATTTGATAAAGACACAGTGTTGTAAAACTAGTATACCTGTCACAAATATAGAAATAAGCCATGATGAGGCCGAATTTCGCAAGGGAGGTAAGTACGTCAAAACATGGCTGGAACGGCTCAATAGCACTGGAGTTTTGACCATTCCTCTGACCATTTTCTGTAAAAAAAAGTTCAAATATTTTTTTTTATATATTTATAACTTTTAAACATTGAGTTAATGTGAATTTCATAATAGTACCGGTACATGTTTTCCTTAAAACAAATTGTTATTGGAACTTCTACTCTTGTCTGTCTATCTTTCCGTCTGTCTGTCTTTCTGTCTGTCCATTTACCTGTCTTTATTTCCACTTTGCTTTGTTTTCTTGTTTCTCTTATCTGATTTTCCTTCCTTTCTAATATAACATTGCAAAAAATAATAATACCACTTATAAAAAGAGCAATATTAATTAGTATGAAAGTATGTGTGAAAGTGGAAATCATTATGTATAATGAAATGTAGATGTTATTGTAATGTGAAAAATACTTTGAAAATAAACAAATAAAAAAAAAAAAAAAATTATCAGAAGACTAAAAGAGAAGGGCCATGCTAGTGTTTTGTAGACCACATTTCCCTGTCGCTATTCAGAATGGTTTCAGTAGTCCCAATATGTCCGATTTAGCTGGGATGAAAAAAGATTGAATTGACAAGACTTATATTAACAAGGACTAGAATACATTAATATTGGCCAGCTGGGAAGGGGAGTAAAGCAAGGAGGCAAAACAACAGATAATAACTTGTGATTGGTCTAATATTTGTATAAAATGTGTATGAAGTCACATTGACAGCTTCACCCCGAACCTGAACTCCGCCCCATTACATAATTTTCTCAAAATAGCCCACGATAAGTTCTACCAATATATACACTGCTTTTTACATTTCCAGTTCTTAGCTCAGAGCGAACAGTACCTGCCCGAGCCTTGACACTGATACGCCGGAGCCTCTTCCTGTACACCATCAGGGCAAAGGCAGAAACCATACTGAAAAAGACAAACATAAGGACATCAATACAGCAACCCTAACAAACCTGATGTAGACTGTCAAACAGCAAGATCATAATGTTAAAGTTAACTGATCTTTAAATGTTAAAAATGAGAAAAAAGAATAATGAAATGTCTTAACAGTTTGCAAACATTGCATCAAATAGGAATTTCTAAAATAACTATGGACATCTTACAGGCTTTCTCCCTCTTGAAGCATTTGATAAACATGTCAGGAGTTCCTATTAAACATTTTATGTTGCCCACATGTGGGAAGAAACCTAGACATGATTTCAGTGGTCAATTCTCCTATCATGGCATCATGTAACACAGGCAAGTGTGCTGGCATCATGTAACACAGGCAAGTGTGCTGGCATCTTCCGCTGCCATGTCTTGATTCAAAGCAATTTTAAACTTTGATCAGAAACTGGAATAGCAAATCTCCATGTTTAGCCTCCCCTTTTTAAGGGTTATTGGGAATCCAGGTAATTTCGACAGGAACCACAGTGTCAATACTCACCAGACAAGGAAGAAAGAGGCCACAATGATCTGGAGTGTGGTGGCTACTTCAGGGCTGCGACAACAGGTACCGTCCACATGGTTCATATTGTCGTTACAATACATGTTCATCAACATCTGGGCGTCCTTTCAGGGGGGAAATCAAAAGGTTGTTAGTGTTGTGAGATGAAGAACACAATAATTTTGGTAAAAATATGTTCTTGCCACTATCATGCATTCTGAAATTTATCACCCCATTTTCCCAATTTTTCACCAGAAATTACATATTTTTCCCTTTACTCTTTGTCTTTTCATCCTTAATACCAGATCAAGGGTGGGTTTTGACGAGTTTATGACACATGTACACTTACCAGGTCTAGTGCAGGCTTTGTCATGTGGAGGCCATCCTCAGACCTATCCCTAATCCCCTGGGCAACCAAACGAGACGAACTCCACACCTTCGCCACACTTTCATCATCCCTAAACAAAAGCAGATATCAAATTTGTTGTGTGAACAAAAGATTCCATTGCCATACCAAACTCATTCCCTTATAAGATTTTGATTGTGAAACTACCATATACAACAATATCTCAACAAAACTGCTGCCTTCACTGTGACATCTGTATCTTTTCTAATCCCTCTACAAAGTAGTATTTTCAATGGTGTTTCACGTAAAATATAAAACTCCTGTGTTCCAAGTGGGAGCATTCAGTGCCACAATCATAAAGTTACAATTGAAAGCTCTTCTAAACATTGGTTGACTGACAATGACGATCTGGCCATTGACAACTGACATCAACTCACAAAACATTCCACAGGTTTGCCATGAAGGTTCTTTAAATTTGAGATATACATACAATATATCCCTGTACCATACTTTCCTGCTCTTTCCAAATACGGCCTTAGTTTATGTATATATTATCAAGAAGTGAGCACTTGCATAAACTTAAAGATGTCATATTCTATTCAAATTGCCAGGTGACGGTGGTAGAACAAGAAGTCAATTGCTGTGTAGGCAACGACTATATAGAAATTCTACTTCTGATGTAAAATTTGAATCAGAACCTTTACATAGCCTTAGTTTTTATCAAAATTCTACACTTTGAGGATAATTTCCAACCTCCCCATATGTATATATGATAGACTTTTAATCATTTACCATTGCCGTTCGGAGGGACTAAAACCTCAAACGAATACAGGTGTACTCACAGATGGTCAAGTGCTACCCTGTTGTACATATCTATCTGCTGGTTGGTTATGGAGCTTCTGTTGCCGTAGAGTTTCGACTCGTCAACAGGGTCTGAAATACAGAAACGTTCTAATGCATTTCTGAAGATTTTGTTTTTAATCCAACAACTTTATTATTTTGTCCAACTTCACTGACAAACTTTTAGCCTGAAATTGAATGTCGAGAAGCTATCTATAAGGGACTGGCCCAGACGTACAATATCTTACATTTAAATATCAAAATAAAATGGATTTGACAATTCTGATCCCATATAAACTTAGAGTCCAGTCTAGAACATAATTTTGTAATTACACATGATTAAAAATATTATCTCACTCATAAGCAGCTAAACAATATATTTTCACAGCAAAGAGTAGTCTCACTAAGTTCTGAAAAAGGTTGTTGACCTGAAAAAATTAGCCGGTTGGATGTTCACATGTTATAACATTAAACCTATCTGTATTCTGAAAAAATGACTGTTTCAAACTTGATGAATAGCTGGCTACTTTTAACACCGGCAAAAACGTTCACTCACAGACAAATTATAAATAAAATACCCTGTAACATCCAGATGATGTTGGTCTTGCCTTCTCCTGCCTGCTTCATCTTCTTCATCAGTGGGATGACCATCGTCAGATTCACTACAATAAAACATAACACAAATCATCTAAGGTTGTGGTAGCTAGCAGCTGTGTTGCAATAAGGATCCCTATCCGACTGCATTGTTGTTTTTCATATTAACAGTAGTCTCCCCTTCCTTTCGTTTTTAACCCATTCACCCCTGAAGACACATTTGAACTCTTCAAATTCAAAGGTTAGAATAGTTCATTATGAAATTTCAGGGGTGAATGAGTTAAATAACTGCAGCAAATCTCCCAATGCAATCGCAACACTACTCAACATGTGACTGTCTTGAAATAAAAACGATAGGGTTGATACATCATTTAGAACCTACCATCAAATACCGATATAAAGTTTATGGCAGAAAATGCAAAATATTTACACAAATGTACCCAATACCTGGGTTTTTTCTTTAAGAAATAGTTATGTACAATGATCAATATTGATAGCTTTGTAAAAACCTGGGTTTTTTCTTTAAGAAATATTTATGCACAATGATCAATATTGATAGCTTTGTAAATACCTGGGTTTTTTCTTTAAGAAATATTTATGTACAATGATCAATATTGATAGCTTTGTAAATACCTGGTTTTTCTTTAAGAAATAGTTATGTACAATGATCGATATTGATAGCTTTGTAAATACCTGGGGTTTTTCTTTAAGAAATGTTCATGTACAATGATCAATATTGATAGCTTTGTAAATCCCTGGGGGTTTTCTTTAAGAAATGTCTATGTACAATGATCAATATTGATAGCTTTGTAAATCCCTTGGGTTTTTCTTTAAGAAATGTTTACGACAATGATCAATATTGATAGCTTTGTAAATACCTGGGGTTTTTCTTTAAGAAATGTTTATGTACAATGATCAATATTGATAGCTTTGTAAATACCTGGGGTTTTTCTTTAAGAAATGTTTATGTACAATGATCAATATTGATAGCTTTGTAAATACCTGGGGTTTTTCTTTAAGAAATGTTTATGTACAATGATCAATATTGATAGCTTTGTAAATACCTGGGGTTTTTCTTTAAGAAATGTTTATGTACAATGATCAATATTGATAGCTTTGTAAATACCTGGGGTTTTTCTTTAAGAAATGTTTATGTACAATGATCAATATTGATAGCTTTGTAAATACCTGGGGTTTTTCTTTAAGAAATGTTTATGTACAATGATCAATATTGATAGCTTTGTAAATACCTGGGGTTTTTCTTTAAGAAATGTTTATGTACAATGATCAATATTGATAGCTTTGTAAATACCTGGGGTTTTTCTTTAAGAAATGTTTATGTACAATGATCAATATTGATAGCTTTGTAAATACCTGGGGTTTTTCTTTAAGAAATGTTTATGTACAATGATCAATATTGATAGCTTTGTAAATACCTGGGGTTTTTCTTTAAGAAATGTTTATGTACAATGATCAATATTGATAGCTTTGTAAATACCTGGGGTTTTTCTTTAAGAAATGTTTATGTACAATGATCAATATTGATAGCTTTGTAAATACCTGGGGTTTTTCTTTAAGAAATGTTTATGTACAATGATCAATATTGATAGCTTTGTAAATACCTGGGGTTTTTCTTTAAGAAATGTTTATGTACAATGATCAATATTGATAGCTTTGTAAATACCTGGGGTTTTTCTTTAAGAAATGTTTATGTACAATGATCAATATTGATAGCTTTGTAAATACCTGGGGTTTTTCTTTAAGAAATGTTTATGTACAATGATCAATATTGATAGCTTTGTAAATACCTGGGGTTTTTCTTTAAGAAATGTTTATGTACAATGATCAATATTGATAGCTTTGTAAATACCTGGGGTTTTTCTTTAAGAAATGTTTATGTACAATGATCAATATTGATAGCTTTGTAAATACCTGGGGTTTTTCTTTAAGAAATGTTTATGTACAATGATCAATATTGATAGCTTTGTAAATACCTGGGGTTTTTCTTTAAGAAATGTTTATGTACAATGATCAATATTGATAGCTTTGTAAATACCTGGGGTTTTTCTTTAAGAAATGTTTATGTACAATGATCAATATTGATAGCTTTGTAAATACCTGGGGTTTTTCTTTAAGAAATGTTTATGTACAATGATCAATATTGATAGCTTTGTAAATACCTGGGGTTTTTCTTTAAGAAATGTTTATGTACAATGATCAATATTGATAGCTTTGTAAATACCTGGGGTTTTTCTTTAAGAAATGTTTATGTACAATGATCAATATTGATAGCTTTGTAAATACCTGGGGTTTTTCTTTAAGAAATGTTTATGTACAATGATCAATATTGATAGCTTTGTAAATACCTGGGGTTTTTCTTTAAGAAATGTTTATGTACAATGATCAATATTGATAGCTTTGTAAATACCTGGGGTTTTTCTTTAAGAAATGTTTATGTACAATGATCAATATTGATAGCTTTGTAAATACCTGGGGTTTTTCTTTAAGAAATGTTTATGTACAATGATCAATATTGATAGCTTTGTAAATACCTGGGGTTTTTCTTTAAGAAATGTTTATGTACAATGATCAATATTGATAGCTTTGTAAATACCTGGGGTTTTTCTTTAAGAAATGTTTATGTACAATGATCAATATTGATAGCTTTGTAAATACCTGGGGTTTTTCTTTAAGAAATGTTTATGTACAATGATCAATATTGATAGCTTTGTAAATACCTGGGGTTTTTCTTTAAGAAATGTTTATGTACAATGATCAATATTGATAGCTTTGTAAATACCTGGGGTTTTTCTTTAAGAAATGTTTATGTACAATGATCAATATTGATAGCTTTGTAAATACCTGGGGTTTTTCTTTAAGAAATGTCCATGTACAATGATCAATATTGATAGCTTTGTAAATACCTGGGGTTTTTCTTTAAGAAATGTCCATGTACAATGATCAATATTGATAGCTTTGTAAATACCTGGGGGTTTTCTTTAAGAAATGTTTATGTACAATGATCAATATTGATAGCTTTGTAAATACCTGCAAAGTTGTTCTTGGCATCCTCACTTCCATTGAACTGTTTGATACACCACTGTAAACGATACACAGTACAAATATTGTAAATGGCAAAATTTTTATTCTGATTTTTTTGTAACCCGGTGATGTGCTATTAAAACTTCAGGTTCACTAGATCAGTATGAAGATATGAATTTGCAAACATACTGACACAATATGAAATGCATGTTACAGCAGAATTGTTATTATAAACTTGAAAGCTGCCAAAAGGAGTTCCGAAGTGCTAGAGTGAGAAATATGCAGATTTGGGATAGTGGATGTTATGACGGATCACATGGTACCACAGACAGGAAGCCATGTTGATCATCATTTCACTAACTTGTCCTCAGGCATATATTAATATTACACTATGTATATTTATGAAAAAATTACAAAATGTTAAGCAAATGATTTCAAAATTGTCTTCAAAATAAGCCCCCTCCCCACTTTGGTAAATGTCCTGGGAACAGGGTGGCTGCCTGCAATTAAGCCCCCTCCCTAATTTTGTCTCCCATCTCAAAAACAAATGTGTTTCAATTTTTGTCTCTGACATAAGCAAATTAGCTAAATGGATGCAAAACAACATAAACCCAAGTTTAAATACTACAAATAACTTTGTTTCTGAATAAGGCACAATAATAAATAGCATGTAGTGATACATACTCTTTACTGAGTACTGTGATTCTTTTTTGATTTTTTTTTAAAGAATTATGTATTCATGAGTGAATTAAAGATGAACATTATTATAACACATGATAAATGGAATATGATGTAAACATAACAAAATATCTATGCTAGATGTCTAGATGTCTTAACTTAAAACAAAACATCATTTCTCTGACTTGTCTTCAGGCATATATTACACTAAGCATAATATTACAATATGTAAAGAAATTTATGTGACTTGAATTTTTTTTATATTTCTACTTTGGCTGCTTGATCCATTTTGTATTTGTCGGGCTAGCAGAATTTTATTTCAGGCTATAGTGGATTATTAGTGTCTACTAGCTGCACTGGGTTAGCATACTGAAAAACATTTTTACACCCCTGGTATGATAGGCATGAATAAATATTTATGAAAAAAATACAAAATTTTAAGCAAATGATTTCAAAATTGTCTTAGATTTCTGTTTTTGCTGCAAAAATGCACCAAAAGGTATGGGCTCTTCCTCTCATGGGGAGAAAAGAGGAATACAGCTAGGGGTGTATATAATGTCCAGTGGCTGACTATACTGACCGTGCCACTGCCAGTGATGACCAGGTTGGGTCGGTCCTTCATGTCCTGCATCATCCAGTTCTTATACACTACGTACATGGAGATGTTCACCATCGGGTGCCACAGGAAATCCTACAGTAAATGTACAGGTGATTTATTATAGATCCTACAGTTCTTAAACACTAAGTACTTAGAGATATTCACCATTGGGTGCCACAGGAAATCCTACAGTAAATGTACATGTGATTTATTATAGATAACCCAGTTCTTATACACTGCATACTTGGAGATGTTCACCATCGGGTGCCACAGGAAATTCTACAGTAAATGTACATGTGATTTATTATAGATAACCCAGTCCTTATACACTACGTACATGGAGATGTTCACCATCGGGTTCCACAGGAAATCCTACAGTAAATGTACAGGTGATTTATTATAGATCCTACAGTTCTTAAACACTAAGTACTTAGAGCTATTCACCATTGGGTGCCACAGGAAATCCTACAGTAAATGCACATGTGATTTATTATAGATCATACAGTTCTTATACATTACATACATGGAGATGTTCACCCTCGGGTGCCACAGGAAATCCTACAGTAAATGTAAATGTGATTTATTATAGATAACCCAGTTCTTATACACTACGTACATGGAGATGTTCACCATCGGGTTCCACAGGAAATCCTACAGTAAATGTACAGGTGATTTATTATAGATCCTACAGTTCTTAAACACTAAGTCCTTAGAGATATTCACCATTGGGTGCCACAGGAAATCCTACGGTAAATGTACATGTGATTTATTATAGATCATACAGTTCTTATACATTACATACATGGAGATGTTCACCCTCGGGTGCCACAGGAAATCCTACAGTAAATGTACATGTGATCACCATTGGGTGCCACAGGAAATCCTACAGTAAATGCACATGTGATTTATTATAGATCATACAGTTCTTATACATTACATACATGGAGATGTTCACCCTCGGGTGCCACAGGAAATCCTACAGTAAATGTACATGTGATCACCATTGGGTGCCACAGGAAATCCTACAGTAAATGTACATGTGATTTATTATAGATCCTCCAGTTCTGATACACTACGTACACGGAGATGTTCACCATCGGGTGCCACAGGAGATCCTACAGTAAATGTACATGTGATTTATTATAGATCCTCCAGTTCTGATACACTACGTACACGGAGATGTTCACCATCGGGTGCCACAGGAGATCCTACAGTAAATGTACATGTGATTTATTATAGATCATCCAGCTCTTATACACTGCGTACTTGGAGATGTTTACCATCGGGTGCCACAGGAAATCCTACAGTAAATGTACATGTGATTTATTATAGATCCTCCAGTTAAGTATGTTTACTGACAACACACATATTGCAAACTTATTCTGACAGAAGCCATTCTCTGTGATACATCTACATGAGTCCCAAGTCATCTTTCAATATGATAGTAGTATCAAGTTTTGGCTAGTCCATCAGGCTAGTGGATTTTAGAACTTTAGTCCTGCTGCAGATTTCACTAGTCTCAGACTATCAGACTACCCTTATTTTCTAGCCCTAAAGTCTTATGCATATACTCGTAGAATTTTGAATTTGATGGGAATCATGGTATTTTTGGAAATACGGAAATTTAGCATGGTGAGAGCCGTACATTTTATATAATACAATGGAAAAGGACTTGAACTTATTGTAGATTGATCAATATAAACTAACATAAAGTCCATGAAATATCTTACTCTCTGAGAATTTGCAAATGTTCCGAAAACAAATAAACCTGTACATAATCAAATACCAATATTTGTTTAACTTAGTTTAACTTAGTTAATTTATATACATTAAAATGTCAATCATATTACATACATGACACAGTTGCATAACATGTATTTTCAATGTAATGTGTATATCACCAGCTGACAAATTTGGTCTCATTCTGACAGACTAAACACCAGTATAACTATATGGCTTCAACGGTTTCAAAGAAAATGAAAAACTAGGGCTCAAAAATATGAATCTAATAGAGTAATAATTGCTACTAGTCTATCACTGGCAACTTTGATTGTATTTATTTTTTGCAGATTATTTTTTAATAATCAAATGAATACTGTCTAGAAAATTCAAGTCATTTACAAATATGCAGTATAAATTGTAAATTCCCAAATGCAAATATGTAGAAATGTAATTACCTTAAAACACATCAAAATTTAACCGAAATAAGTTCTTAGCTAATTTGATCAAACAACAGTATATGCTATGTGTTCACTGTGATTAAGTCATCTATTATTCTTGCAAATGAAATTTTCTTATTTACTTGCAATATATCATGTAAATTTTGAAGTTTCTACTTTGAAGCTGAGAAACATGTGATGGTCGAGATAAAATCAAGCACATATTCCAACAATCCAGCTCTAGGGAGAGATTTATCTCATGAACGTTTCCATTGTCAAACTTACCACAGTGGCGTGTATTTTGTTATCCCGGAAGTGTAGATCGGAGTGTGTCTTGTAGGACTTGACTGGTGTGGGACTCAACAGGTTGATGAATTCAAAGTACAGCTGTCGGATTCGAGAGTCGCCCAGAAACGTTATGTGATTGTGACCTCCCCAGTAGGATATATAATGCATACACATCCTGGCATCTCTGAAATGGAAATATGACGTCATTGAACAAAGTGGTATATCTTCTTTCTTTTTTTTTTATAAAATTCACTCATTTAATTACACAGAGAGAGATGTTATTATAATGCCTCCTTGTTCCAAATGCCACTTAATTACCACAAATATATTTTAAGATGATTTTTTATTTTTTTTATTTTTATATATTTTCTTCAACCCCTGTATAAAATATAATGCCAAAATTTTGGTGAGAAATAGCAGAAGTTTTTAGCATACACATTTAATCTTAATAATCATATTGTACAAACTGACATCTCAGGCATTTTCCTACTTACATAAATTAACCACACAAGCTATGAACCATAAAATTGGCATCAAATTTAGTAGGTACTAGGTATCTGTTTAGTTATCTAGGGACTTTTACATCCATTTCAAAATTTGTAAAGTTAGCTGGCAGAAAACAAAACTTTAGTTCCAAAAGTTATTATCAGGTTAAGAAATTGTGCTGACATAGTTGCATAGTTATAAGATACTCATTCGTTCAGAACTGCCGAGATTGCAGTTAATGAATGACATTTTTAATATTGAAAATTGACCCACAAAGAAAAACTAATCAAGCACTCCTGTGTAATATGTGCAATAAAGTAGACATCGACATTTCAACATTTACAGTAAGAATTTTGTATCATCCAAATAATTATTCAAAATAAACAGGGCTCTCCCATACTTGCCAATTTAATGAAATTTCCATGGGGGAGATTCTGCATTCTCAAAATTAAAACATAAGTAAAACGTGTGTATACACCCCCTACAAACAAAATAATTCTTGAAAGTGACATATTTTGTTTTGTTCTCTCAGATGAAATCAATAGATCTTAGAATCAGGGAATTGTTTAGCAAATTCACTGATTGAAAATACAAAATTTTAGGGTCCAAAATTGGAATTCTCCCTCGAGCTCCTAAATAGCCTCCGTTGGCAAGTACACTGTATGCTCTCCAATAAATGTTGATAACACATGGAAAATTACATACAAGGAAAAGTGCATGCATAATTATTTATACTTACAAGTTGTTGTACTTGTGCATCATACAACCGTATGGTTGCCACGTATTGTATCCGGGGAAGCGGCCATCGCTCAGCAACCACTTACAGGAGTCGTTACCTATAAACACACAGCAAAGTCGTTTTTATTTATTATTAATATGAAGTATTTATTGAAATTTCTTTGTGGTTTGAACCAGGTATACCCCTGGCTTTGAGGCAATCAAACTTTGGAGTAAAATATTGCACTAATAGTTTTGTATAGCCATTAATAGCCACTGGTAACAAATTTAAAATGAATTACAGTAAAAATTCAGATTGGTCAAGTTATATTCAACAAATTTCAGTTACATTATACCCAAGTCTGAGGAAATTCAGAATTTTCTAGTCACCAGTGATTGTTAAGCAGTAAAGAAATACTCCATGAATTATTTTGCATGTTTCACAGCCAAACACAGGCTGCTTTCCTTAGGCAGAACATTAAAAAAAAAAAAAAAAAAAAAAGGTTATATCTTCCATATACTTTTAGGACTCGCACATTAATCTGGTTGTCATCCTTACCTAAAATGTGTTCCTGTTCAGTACAGTGCGTCCGAGTAATTTAATTGTGTAAATATTGACCTTTTATTTATTGATGAAATTTACAGATACTTAACTCTGGAAAATTTGTACAGTTTTAGCTGATTTTAATATGTGATGGCAGATTATGGGGTTGAAAGTCAGGGGGTGCTCCGCGATCCAGACCAAATAACCTGCCAAACAATGCCTATTGAAGCTTTTGTCGGGTACAATGGTATATATGGGCGGATAATGGTCGAGTTGCGGTATCTGTGCAGCATTCAAGTGAGGTGGCACTATAATTGATACTGTATGCGTTGCAAGCATGGTCCCACTACAAACAGAACACATTACATCTCCGGCACACACATATACACATAAAGGGAGATATAAGCCAGGTGGCATAGGAGTAGTAGTAAGCGCCTGATAAGGCGCAGCTCCTGCGAATTCCTCGAAATTGTAATGATTAATGTATATGCTAGTTGTATAAATTGTATATCTATGTACTGTAAAGCACTATAGAGTGGCTTAATCTAGCTAGATAGGGCGCTATATCAAATGTTGTATACTATTATTATTCGTCTATGAATCTAGACAGTTGCCAGTAGCCTTGAACTTCAAATCTCAACACTCATATTAGCTCAAAGCTTAGTAATAAAATAAATAGTAAATAATCGGTTGTAAAAGCCTTCCATAGGCTTATGTTGCCTTGTTCAACCATGTACCGACTTTTAAATAACATTTACTTGAACTTGATTACTTGTGAGCCTTTTTATAACAAGAGGCTATGACTGTCACCTGACCTCATTTAAAGGTATATATAACATCAATGTATTTAACTGATCAAAGACAACTTTGAAAGTCTTTGTTCCTTCTGTCCCAGCTACCTAATGGTCATATTATGTATCATCAACCTAGCTCGGCTGTCAGGAACTTGAGAAGCCATTAAAATTGTTTAACGTAATTAAATTAAACCAGGTGGCTTTTAATTTAAGCAGTGTTCAAACTTAACGGTAGACCCATAGACAATCCCTATGAAAATCACTTAGTCTACAATGAATAATGGAATAATTTATTTCATAGACCAAATGCAATATAGGTCTAATAAAGTAGTTGAAGTTATTGCCTACGATGTGTGTTATTCAATAAGTATAAATAAAAATAAAATAAATAAATATACAACATTTGATATAGCACCCTATCTAGCTAACATAATCCACTCTAAAGCGCTTAACAGTACATACATATACAATTTTATACAGTCAATACAATTAGCATATATATATTAATCAATACAATATTGAGGAATTCGCAGGAGCTGCCTTATCAGGCGCTTATTACTAGTCCTAAGCCACCTGGCTAATATCTCCTATGTGTGTATGCCTGTGTGTGTGCTGGAGATGTATTGTGTTCTGTTTGTAGTGGGACCGTGCTTCCAACGGTATCATTTATAGTGCCACCTCACTTGAATGCTACAGCACACATACCGCAACACCCACCCCAGACCATTTTATACTCCACCTGGGTTGTTGGAGTTGTGTGGGCAGGAGAAAAACCCTTTCTCTAATATTCCATGCGTATGGCGACTTCGGGGATCGAACCCTGGCCGCCTGCTTGGAAGGCCGGAGTGTTAACCACTCGACCAATCCGCCCACAAAGTATAGTAGTGAGGAAAACAGTAGTCTGTTTACTTATCCTTTTCCTTTATGATTATACAATTTTTATTAATTTGATGTTATCAACCACGTGCATTCACCCCTACATATTTAAACTGGACTTGCCCTGTCTTTGATTTGGGAAGGTTCAAATGTGACTTTAGGGGTGAATTGGTTAATTATCAAGTGTAATTTTCTATCTAGAACATCTTTAATTCATGGATCTATTGTCTATGATACATTTGTAAATTCTAAATCTGATAAAGGTCAATTAAAGTCATGCCTTTTAACAACATGATAGCCCTTATCACAACTATCTACTGCAAGACCTGATCAGTTGAACCTTGACATTAACCCTTTCACCACTGTAGACCATAATGGACTCATCCATATCAATGCATGGTAGAGTCTACTCAAGTTACATAGGGGTGAAAGGGTTAAGCAATTTCAGGAGTCAAATAGAATTCACTGATTTTTTGAGTCAAGACATGTGTCAAATACTATACTCCTGTCCTGTAAAAACTTAACTCATTCACCCCTGGAATTTCATAATGAACTAATCCAACTTTTGAATTGGAAGAGTTCAAACACATTTTCAGTAGTATATGATTTGATTCAAAGCTCATTTGGAGAAATCAAAAACACTCTCAAAGGTAGATCATGACCTAAGGTGGTTTAAATTTGGAACTTGAGAAGAAGTCATTTAAAGGTTTTACATATTTGAATGTGACATTGAGTGAAGGTCATGGTCATTATTGGAGCAAATATTAAAGTCCTTTATCCAAGTTTTATACCTGGCAAAATATCATGACCCTAGCAATGATTTTGCAAGGTGATTTTGGGGTTATTGTATACAACTCTTCTGGCTTCTCCTGGAATTTCTGCTGCATTTTCCTAAAATTACCTTAATGCAAAAATCGAATCTATTTTCCCGAAATATCAAAAAAAAAAAATGTGTGTGTGATATTTTCCCAAAGTATCAAGCCTCATTTCCCTGTGTTATTGGTAAATAAAAATAGATCCCAGATGCATTATAATTTGGGCCTGTCATTATAATTATAAGATCTTCAATAACTGGTCCTACGTTTATACATACGTACGTTTGATCTTAATGGTCTCTTTTATTTTCTTATCCGTTGGATGGAGTCATGATCATTTCAATGCATCTGCAATAACTTATGAACAACACCTTTAATTTTTTAATATGTACACAATATTGTGTTTTATCACATACCTGTTTAATCTTGTTACAGTAATACAAGCAATTTTCAGACCATGAAATACAACGGTCTGTATTGCACATGTGCAATACGGAATTTGTATTTACCTACTAGCCGGAACTACTTTTTATGGGAATCCCCTTGTGATGGCGAACTGAAAAGTTCCCGGTATTTGACAAATTCTGAAAGTTTCTGTACGACATAGTTTCAGTACTAAAGAAGTTAATAGGACAATTTGTTACTTAATTAATTGTAAGGACAAAAAAAAGCTGAATTTTATCACCATTACTGTATTACAAAACACAAACAAAGCTCCGGGTTGAAATGTTAATCCAAGTGCTCTTTATTTATGTAAGGAAAGATACAAGTACCCAAACATCTAGGTGCCGAAATGACCTAAGGTGACAGTACCCAACTCAGATCACCAAACCATCAATTTATTCATTCATTGAAAATTCTGAGGAGGAATTATATTTATTTGTTGTTGTATCAAAGGAAGAATATTGATTGATGTTGTTACCAACAAAATTGGCACCCAGGGCTCACTTCAGATATTTATAGAACGCTCTGAAGCTTAAGTCACCAATCAGCGTTTCCTATTTTTGCGAATGTCAGGACCCGAATCGGATCAAGGTTTGAATTTAATTTTCAGTATTTTACACTTCAAATACATTTTTTTGGTCAGCATATTAACATTTGATGATGACCTTTAGTATTAATATGAAAACAAGCATTTCTATAGGGTGAATATATTCCTTTAGATTTCTAGTCCAAAACAGAATGCATTGTCGCACTTTTTTTTTTAAATATAAACAAAACACCGACTTTTGAGTTTAAATTACGTTTTCTGGTGCTATTTCAACTAAACTAATCATCTGTTGACAAAAAATAGTACATGACTATATATTCGAAATCTACATCATTGTTACAACTTATTTGTTGACACATTTAATGATTTAAAAGTATTTTTGCAAACAGGGATCCGATTTGGGTACTGATCCGGGTCCTGCCTCCTTACTTAGTTACTACCGGATTTACGTCTGTACCCGTGTACACGTATGCTATTAAAAGACAAACATGAGGCAAGGTAAACCGCTGTACATTAACCGTTATTCATCAGAATTCAGAGAGATGTCCAGAAACGACATTTGACATGACCTGAAACGATAGGAAAATGTCCCGAAACGACTTTCGTCTTGTTGCCGAAACGACCTGACACCTCCTGGACGACAACTGTCAGACACGAACCCGTTTCCGGGAATGATCAATCTGTTTGCAAATCACGTAGATGATTTTTTTTTTTACCAAGCAATTCATCATTGTGCAATAGTTGGCATTTGTGCATTTGTAAATTTGTGGTATTGACAACGCTGAAGCAGAACTAGAAGCACATGTCTTCACCGTAGAAATTAACAAACACAAACATTCTATATTTACACTTGTCCGTCATATTCTGTCAGACGACTGAGTCAGAAACATTACAAAAATGGACATTTTCGACAGAAATAAACTTACCATATTTCATGTGTATAACACTATGATACATAACGAATCCCATGACCATTGTAAACGCAAGAATTTTTGCATTCTCGATGTTCAAATAATAAGTTATTTCAGGCGTCGTCGAACTACTGCGGTTGTCCGCCATGCTCGTTTCTACGCCGAATGGCAGCGTCACTGAAACGTTTGTAGTGCTTGTGTAGTGTCCTTCAAGCGTATCCGAGACGATTATACTTTTGTGAGGTTCTCCAAGGGCAAATACGTTAGATATAGGTTGGCATTCGAAGAATTACGACGCCTCCATGAAAATCCGCAAGATTTATTAATCAAAATAATGTAACATCTATATTTTAGAAAGAACTGACGTTACTTTTGACGTATTTTAAAAACCGAATTAGAAATGCATATGTGCTGCATAAACCCAACTTCATGACAAAATCTTCAATTAGTTCAGTGAAGGTGGTCTCAATATGGTAGAACTAGAATTACATGTAGGCCGCCTTACGATATATTTGCTTTCACTGAAACGTGAAATGAAAATGAACGCAGTGTAACTATGAAGTATGCGCAGAAATAGTTTAAATAGATAAATTTAAACTATTTCTGCGCATACTTTATAGTTACACTGCGTTTCTCTTGATTTTTTTTTTTAGTTTTATAATTAGTGCATAGTAGATCCATGGCCCAACTTAATTCCGTGCCTGGAACCAATGAATTTAGATAAAGGAGCCTATAACTGTATGGTGACTGATTGAGGACATCTAAATAATTATATAACGAGCTAATTAGTGTCTCGTTATAATGACTTACTTATTTTAAAGGTATCTAGCCGTAAAAAAAAATAAGTTCCCTACTAGTTTTGTGGATCCCCTATAACATTTACCACGGACTTAGATAACTCTAATCTAATTCCGTGCATTAACAAAGAACATTTTAAAATGGATTGTAATAGATAGCCAACATGTGTACATATTACAGACTGACATACATCAATAGATATGAAATGTCCTGACAGCTGGTACATAATGTCGTAACGTGCCGCAGGCTTGTGGATTCAATCACGGGCCAGAGAATCAATTATATATATTTTATATATATAAGGACGTACATGTATAGGTAAGATGTTAGAGATTTAGATCAATACGTGGTAATCCATAACCACCCCAACTCCGGGATCCCCAACACCTGCCTCCAACAAACAAAAAACGAATTATACAAAAATCAAGCAGTCATTTTTTGTCAATCTAGTGTTAATCTATACCATATAAACACGTCATCTAGGATATATGCTGAAACGTACATCATATCGTGAACGTTCAAATACATGTGTCATTGTGAGCAAAACATTGTATAATGCACAACTACAGGTATATTTATTGGCCATCAATGTACATGCATATATACATGTGTCTTTAAGTCCCTACTTCTGTTGGATATATGATTTTACGAAACTTGAATGCAATCCTTCACAAGTCTGAGTTCCGCACAGAACGGATCGATTATTTGCAAGTGATCAGAGTGTCCAATTTATATGACGCTGCTTAAATACATTTTTAGCATAAAGGCTCCAAAACGTCGATCGAAATTCGGCGGGGATTACAGGAGAGGATTGCGTCCTCACATGGCCAGTGATAATGGACATTACGACGTACGGGGATCCCCCCAATATGTCTCAATTATGGCAAGCCAAGTTGTCATTTATGCATGGAGCAATGTTGATCCAGTACTTAACCAAATTATATAAGATATCTTATTTAATTATATTAGATATCTTATATACTTTATGAGATATCTTATATACTTTATAAGATATCTTATATAATAAATGAGATATCTTATATACCTTTCTTTATAAGATATCTCATAAAAGATATAAGATATCTTATATATTATATAAGATATCTCATAAAAGATATAAGATATCTTATAAAGAAAATTAAATGAGATATCTTATATCTTTTAGAAGATATCTTATATAATATATAAGATATCTTATAAACAAAATTAAATGAGATATCTTATATAATTCGGTTATAAGATATCTTATAAAGAACGAGATTTGAATTTGAGATAATAAACCCTCCTCCACAGCGCTCGGTAAAGCATTAAATCGAAAGCCTTAGTTTCGTACGTATCTCTTAACCGGAAATGAAGTATGTGAAAGTGAAAGTAGGAGTTTAATGCCACCAAATAGGTCTGGTTATAGCGGTATTAACATTATTTTAAAAGGTTAAGCTTTATAAAGTAGATGGGGGGTAAGTGGTGGAGAAATGGATGTTCCTATGTATTTCATAACTGAAGGAAAACGATCCTACTGCATGTATTACTTACAATTTATTCATTAAAATGTTTTATCTTGATTTTCTTCACGGATTTCCTCTAAATGTTTTTAAAGAAATTTGATAAAATTGTAATATTACCCGTACAAATTCACAGACAGGTAATTGACATTAAACATATTAGGAACATTTATTAATTGTTTCGGCTGCTTATCACAGACCGCATTAAAGCCATTTTGGTCTCTGTGGAGTATAACATATAGATAGACATGGGGACATTTTTTTTTATTTACTGTTTCAGACTGGTCATACACCTGTATTTATTATCACAGACAGGCTATGTATCTTTAATTATATTGTTTCAGATAAAATTGTTTTAACTATCACAGACATTAAAGAACATACTTATGTATTTGTAATTCTATGTTCTATCAATATACTGTAATGTAAGGAACATTAATTCATTGTTTCAAACTGGTTATAAACTTGTATTTACTTATACTATTACAGACAAGAAGTAATATTTCATTATTTGATACATATGTATACAGATAAGTGATATTTCATCATCAGGTGCATGTTCTTTAAAGTCTTTGAGATATTGATCACTTATAAGATATATTTTGTAGAGATACAATTGTATTTTGTGACCTAAAAGGCATTTCACACAAGCCAGATACATGGTAACACTTACAGCATGTCTGTAGTAGTAATTACATGTGTAATACCTGTCTGTGATAGTATATACATGTGTAATACCTGTCTGTGATAATATATGCATGTGTAATAACTGTCTATAGTAGTAATTACATGTGTATTACCTGTCTGTGATAGTATATACATGTGTAATACCTGTCTGTGATAGTAAATGCATGTGTATGATCTGTCTGTGGTAGTAAATACATGTGCAATACCTGTCTGTGATAGTATATTCATGTGTAATACATGTATGTAGTAGTACATGTTTAATACCTGTCTGTAGTAGTATTTATGTGTAATACCTATCTGTGATAGTATATGCATGTGTAGTACCTGTCTGTAGTTGTAATTACATGTGTAATACCTATCTGTGATAATATATACATGTGTAATACCTGTCTGTAGTAGTAACTACATGTGTAATACCTATCTGTGATAATATATACATGTGTAATACCTGTCAGTAGTAGTAACTACATGTGTTATACCTGGATGTAGTAATATATATATATATAATATATTGCTGAGCATCAAAACTTGGATACACTTTTGTTAGAAAGACTTGTCCTAACTCAGTGCCTCTTGTTTATTATAAAACACAACAAAGATATCTTTATAAAGAAATATTGAGAAGGTTATATAATGATTTGTATACAGATTATACAAACTAGTAAACAGGGTAAATAAGAAGTGGTTTACAGAGTATATAAAGAATGGTATATAGAGAGTGGTATACAGGGTACATAAAAAGTCCTTATTTATTTAGTAAGGGTATCCTCTATAATACAGCCTCATTGCATAAGGTACCTGTATTTATCATCTCTATTATATATAGTGTATTGACTCATTTTCCAGAAGATACAATGTACATGATACAAAGTATATACATGGTATATTTCCGGTAAAGAGGAAAATAAGACATTTCATCTTCAAAAACCTGTAATTGTAGCATATCTCAGGTCTGAAAAAAACAGAGGCAAATCAGTCACTGGGCCAGAGCATTTGGGTGCCAATAGAGGAAGTTTGGGTGTAAAGATAATTAAGATCCCCCACCATGTAACCATCTGAATACATCCATGCTTACATGATTGGCGCCAGGGTCCTGCCCTGCCACAAGGGGCTTATAGTCCCCAAATTTTACATGAAATCAGTAAAGATCCCATCCAAATGCTGCTGGGCATGCAGAGGAAAAACACTCATGATACCAAGATAGTCCCTAATGGAGCCCACCCCATCCCTGAGGACTTACTCCTTCAGTCATAACATGGAAATTGTTGAGATCCCCAAGCTGATATTTCCTGTATGGTAAGAGGTAATCAACAACTTTTAATGAAAAATATTATTCCAGGTGAGCTATTAATAATGTGCCTGTGCTTCTTGTTCTTGAGAGGCCACAATAAGGGAACATAAATGGGAAACTCCAGCACAAGCAAACATGTTATATTTCCTGTGCATGCAATCAATATGAACCAATATCAGACAACTATTATAAAGATGAGGTACCTTACCTACAGAGAATATGGACCTTACATATACCTCATGTATATGTGCATGCATACAAGATGTACTTGATGTATAGGTGTAATCTGATGTATAGAAGGTATATATATACCTGATGCATGGAAGGTGTATATATATACCTGACCTATAGGAGGTGTATACCTGATGTATAGAAGGTATATATACCTGATGCATGGAAGGTGTATACCTGACCTATAGGAGGTGTATACATGATGTATAGAAGGTATATATACCTGATGCATGGAAGGTGTATACCTGACCTATAGGAGGTGTATACATGATGTATAGAAGGTATATACCTGATGTTTAGAAGGTGTATATCTGATGTATATGAGGTGTATATCTTAAGGTTTTTTTTTTCAATTGTCGCCCTTTTACTCTTGGGGAGGGGATACATTTACATGATGTGATCATGTGGACGCTAAGGGCCTGAGGGGCGGAGCCAAAAGGGGCCAAAATAGCTCAAACAATAATTGTCTACTTCCAGATCCAGATATGTTAAAAAACCTTCTCATGGATGGAAATATCCTGATGTGCTTAATCAAAATGTGAATTTCACAACCCCTTGGGTACTAATTCCTCCCTGGTGAGGGGCAAAATTCCCTGCTATACATATATATATATGTAATTTTTATTTTTGACATATCACAACAACAAATAACAATTGCATTACAACTCAGGTGACCTGTTAGGCCCATGGGGCTCTTGTTTTAAAGTACTGTATTAGTTGGATGTGTTGATATTGGCTTCCACTAATAATCCCACTACTTACCTATAATTAGATGTGGGTTACAGGGACATGTCACATGCTTATTAAGTGTGCTGCAAAATATATATATATACTGTGATGCCCATTCATTATATATAATATCTTCCATTGTATATATAAACGAGTACCTGGTAGTATTTGACATGTCCCTATAGACTTAAGGTTATGGAATTATGCACTATAGAAATATTCAAATTTCAAATATTTCATATCAATATGGATTGAGTGTCGGTGCTATATATTTAAAAAAAAAACTGTTCAAAACAGTTGATTCTCAAACAGAATTTGTTCTGTATCAAAAAAAAAAATGTTTTTGGGCTGAAATATCTATCCTAGATGTTATTATTAAAAAGAGTTATACAATACTTATCCACAAGTTTTTGAGTCTTGAACCCAAATGTTAAGCACATGTATCAGTAAACTGAATATTTCTCTTGGAATCTGCTTCAAACTTTGGGGGAAAAGTCCTATTTGTACCATATGCTCCCCTGAGTGATAAAATTAATTTGGAAAAGGAACTGAAATACAAGACATTCTTCATTTTTGAAATTATATCTAAGTTCCCTAAGTTTATGATCTAGTGCCAGTCACTTTTCATAAATAAAGATGATGAGATTAATTTAATATAATAAAATAACCTTGCTATAGTGATATGTACACATATATAGTATAAATATATTTTATTATGAATTTTTTCTTGGACTTAAAATTAACCTAGAGAGGTCAAGTTAGATCAAATGTAAAAATAAGCAGTTAATGTCCTGGGTATAATAAATTGTATTTCATTATAAATATTCTTCGTGTATTTTAGATTTGCTTATATCTGGTAGATTGCAAGATTCTATACCACCAGGTCTAAATTAACATATAGGACAGTCTTTGAAAAATGGGACAAAATCTAAACAAGCTACTTGGGGTGGGCGACTCACTGAGGGTAGGTTAACTAATTTGATTGGTTTGGAAGAACACTGAACAGATGTACATGTCCTTTACCTGTTAACTCACAAAATACATGAACACAAACTTTAAACCATGAATTTATAACACAGGAAAATCAGCAGAAATCAATAAATTTTGCTTACAACAAAGAAGACAAGTGATGTGAATGATAAATGTTGAATCAACTAACTCAGCTTAGCTTTCTGACATCAACTATAAGACAAGACCTCATTAATAATATAAACCAAACCCCTCCCCCCTCCCCAAATCAAACCAAACTAGAATTCTTCAACGAGGCTGTGTACGAAAAATAACATAAATCAAGATGAATTTTAAAATCTCACTTTATATTTGAGTATGTGGTGACTGATTATGACAATATTTCTGCGCTCTTACCGAGTTTGGCATCATTACACCTTCACAATATAAATCCTCAGCAAACTACTTTCATTTGTCTCATTCTGGTTGAAAATGACGTACAACAGATTAATAAATGACAGTGATTCTCACTAATAAGAACTATATCTAAACCTTTGGATTTTAGGCCAACGAAACTAAATTGTCATTTGAATAAATAAACATGTAGCAACTTCACAGACATTTTCTAAGTTCTCAATGGCTCTTTAGAACACTCGAGTTTCTTTCGGAAAAGTTTATAACTCTGGATTATTCCAGCCATTTTAGAATATATTAATGTGTGATTCCTAACACTAATATTTTAAAATGTATGCGTAAATATAATAATTAATATTTGAATATATCAACTAAAATTCTATATTGGTGTTAGTTATACTTCCTGTTGAAAAATAAGCTAGTTTTACACAGCTCCCGTTTATCGGACTCGTGATCTAAGTACAACGGGAGCAGTCATTTTCAAACATTTCTTCTTTGTCGGTCTCGCGAGAGTCTCGTTCTTTATAAGATATCTCATAAACTTTTCTTTATAAGATATCTTATATCTTTTATGAGATATCTTATATAATATATAAGATATCTTATAAAGAAAATTAATTGAGATATCTTATAAAAGATATAAGATATCTTATATATTATATAAGATATCTTATAAAAGATATAAGATATCTTATAAAGAAAAGTTTATGAGATATCTTATATCTTTTATAAGATATCTTATATCTTTTACAAGATATCTTATAAAGTATATAAGATATCTTATAAAAGATATAAGATATCTCATAAACTTAAAATAAGATATCTTATATGTTTATAAGATATCTCATATGTTTATAAGATATCTTATATAATATATGAGATATCTTATATAATTTGGTTAAGTACTGGATCAACATTGCTCCATGAATAAATGACAACTTGGCTTGCCATACTCAATAGTGCATTCTAAGCTAAACAATCACACATCAAACAGACGTTTATTTTCCCTGAAACATACATCACCTTTATGTTAAAGTTGTGTTGTTTTATCATCGTAGGCTTTTGCGCCCTTGGGTTTTAGCGGGAATATGCGCTCCGAATTGTGTACTAAAAAGTGCGGAATTTCACCAACCGATCGTCAGTGTTTTTGGGGAAAAAGAAAACAGAAATAATTCGGGAACGCGAGAGCTAGGAAGACACGACGAGAAACACAAGGGAAGTGATATGTACGAATTTGGTACATGTCAACAAGTCAGTTATGAAACGTAGCCTTCTTTAATATCGACACCAAGACCAAAGGTACTATATAACCTCGTCCACAGGAACCTGATAATTCGTTACAGCTGTATTTGGACCTAAACTAACCCAGTGGGTAAATAACGTTATATTTACGTTGGTACAACGTTGTATTCTGGTTGCGACGTCGGCAACCAGCATACAACATCCGGGCAACATTTGTTATCAGACATCGTACCAACGTTTGAAATTGACGTTGTTATAACGTTGTGATTTGGTCACACCACAATATATGCAAAATAAGTTACTATTTAAAAGATACCGAATAGAAATGTATAGCTAGATTTCTGATATATTGAAAAAAATATCGATCAGCAACCGTGGTTACTTACTAATAAAAACTACTATCTTATGATTTTTTTGAAATATTGAAAAACTATTTTTTTTCCAAAAGGGTGTGATATGGGTTTTGCGGGCTGATACGGGTTTTGGAGTGTGATACGGCGGGGGTTGATACGGGTTTTGGGGTGTGATGCGGCGAGGGCTGATATGGGTTAGAGCAATTGTGTCGTATCGCATATACAAAAAAAACCGTATTTATTAGTAAGCAACCCTCGACCAATATCAGCCCTCGGGCCTTCGGCCCTTGGACTGATATTACAGTCTCGGGGTGATACTGGGTGTGATATGGAAAAAGGCATGTATTATTCTCTATTTATTACATGCTTACTCACTAATAAATACGTTTTTTTTTTTGTATATGTATATATGCGATACGACACAATTGCTCTTTGCTCTTACCCATATCAGCCCTCGCCGTATCACACCCCAAAAGCCGTATCATACCCCAAAACCCGTGTCGGCCCGCAAAACCCGGCGTATCACAACATTTTGAAATTTTTCGTTTTTCAATATTTCAAAAATAAAACATATCATAAGATAGCTTTTATTAGTGAGTATGTAATAAACAGAATAAAGCATGCCTTTTTCCATATCACACCCGATATGGGTGTGATATGGGGTGATATGGAAAAAGGCATGTATTGATAAACTGATATTTTCACACTGTGACAAATATCATTTTTTGGTCTTGACCAATCATAACGGTATTTTCTATTCGCTGCATTCAAAGGCAACGATTTTTTGGTTCCGATTCAAATGAAGCGACGGTAGAATAAGTGGTTGTTATGGTAAATGTTTGGTACACACACTTAAGTATTTATATGAATATAAAATTAATAACATTTTAATAAGCAATCAAACCAGATAATAGCAGAAAACGTCGGAATTGCGTTGCCAGTATCCCATTCAAAGCACAGCTTTGTTGTTAAGCGTGACGTCATTATAATATTACGCTTCAGATTCCCGCCCTTTTTTAATGCATTACATTTTTCATGTTTCATGCTTTAAAAATGTAATAAATAGAACATTTAATGGTGTCTTAAGTAATAACAAATACATTTCACTCGTGTGGCTAATATTTTGATGTTTCACTCGTGCTGCGCACAAGTTAAAAATATCAAAATATTAGCCACATTCGTGAAATATATTTGTTATTACTGAAGACACCATTAAATATCCTTTATCTACTCCCAATCTAATTCAATTCAAATTTTCACTTCCGCTTTTTTGCGCGGTATTTCTGCACGTTATTTGTCTCTGCATGTGACGAGGGGGAGACCACAGTCGATCTAAACTCCTAAAACATGTAAAATACTCTGAACACCTTAGTTTAGGTTCAAGCATAGCTGTAACAAATTATCAGGGCCCTGTGATCCTGATAACCATGATGTGCGATTATTTATTATTTCCTACTCTCTACGAGGCGCTTCATATTAAAACGGACTTCTCTCTTAAACGGTAGAGGAGTTCACTATTTGACAATGTATATGTATTAACACGTGTGCATACATTAGGCCTAGGTCATATAACAAACAACTTTAGACAAGTCAACCGATGAAACAGAAATTATTGATTGTTTTTAAATTCACAATTAGTAAATTATCATTGCTGACAAGTTGTGCTTGATGAGACCAACGAGTGGCACTAAGTGTATGTATTGCACCACACATGATTACAGCTATAGGGTCACCTTAAGGTGTTAGGAGAAATTTTACACGTTTTTGGGATTTAGTTCAACTTTCTGTAAAAACGCCACACCAATGATGATATACGAGAAGAGTGGAAAGCTCTTGATTTCGAAAAACCGAAAAACTTTGAAACTCGGAATTGGCGTGTATTTTTGGAGGAAACGGAGATTATGTCCGTGGAAGGAGAAAACATTTTACGTGCATATATGAATTATTTCTTCTATTATCCATCTTTTCCAACGGTACAAAGCTTTTTTTCTTACATACACTAGAAATGTGGTTTTGATGCAAGAAATTTAGGTGGGGTCGATTTTTCGGCACCGATAACTTTCCACCCTTCTCGTACATGTCATCATTGGGGGCGGCATTTTTACCGAATGTTAACTAAAACGTGTAAAATTACTCTGAACACCTTACTTTAGGTCCAAATATAATATAGCTGTGACAAATTATCAGGTCCCTGTGTCCTCGTCTAGTAAAATAGCCCCGTTCCAGAAAACATGCGAGTTTGTCATAACCGTTCATAACACCACGCCGGGAGCAGTCTAGATCGGCAAGAAAATATGTTTTTTTCTTTAATTTGATGCGTGATATAACATTTATCAAATAGTATGACTTTTTATATGATGAGTGTATTGGCAGACGAGGCTAGTACCTATGCAAAGACGTATACGGATAAGGAAAAATACACAACTTTGAGCGACAAGACATCGGCTTCGAGAAAGACAACCAGACTTGCGTTTGTGTACTAACTTGAAGACTGTCATTATCTAGAAAACTAATTACGGAAACGATTTACATTTATTTCCGCAGGATGTCGCATATGCTATACATATGCATGCGGCCTATTTTCCTCGGACTCAGTATGAAAAAATAATATTTAGCTTTCAACAATAAATCATATCACCCATTTCACCACTTACTGAATGCTATTTGACTAAAGTATTGTTACAAATTAATAGCATAAATGATCATTATTTAACAATCGGGGACCGTCGGTACTTCTCGTAAACGAGAAAATTGCAATATTTAATATAACTGGAGTCCTCTATGAACCCCATTCTATATATAGCTATTGTACTTTTAAAAGTTCTTATGTCTCCATGAACAATTCTACCTGGATTGAGATTTTTATAAAAATGTCATAGCATTTTGTTGATTCGAAACTTTTCAGAATAACCACGCTAAAACACTTCACCAATTTTCCTTTTTGTAAATTAAGAGTTTTTCATTTGGCGTTTATTATAGATGATAATTCCAAGATGGAAGCCAATTGCTTTTTGAATCTACTGTACCGTAATGTTTCGCAAATTTTGATTGTACCTTTACCTCGTGGTCATACTGAACAAGAATAACAAAATCAACATTAAAAGAAGGAGAAACGAAAAGAAATGTCAAACTGTTTCCTCACACTTTAATTACTGTGTTAAAAAACTCAACTAGGAAGGAAGACATTTTTGTTTATTTGTAAAAAACAGGCACATTGTAAATTTTCCTTGCTCTAATTCTCTTCCAGTTTACCGATTAAGATAGACTCTTGTTGTTAAGAATTGAAACGGCCCCAGTTAAACAATTATATATATTCCACGTATACTTTTATTTTAGTACATGTATGTTTGATTCAAAAACGCACCTCTTGTATTTGTGAATACGATTTTTACAATGTGATGAAAATTATTTCATTTTATGACCGAGTTAAGTATTTTACTGACCGAGTTAAGTATTTGACTGACCGGGGAGTTAAGTATTTGACTGACCGGGGAGTTAAGTATTTTACTGATCTTATAGGCATGCACTGTTTTGTTGCTTTCATATTTTATAGGGAAAACTAAATGATTTCTCAGTTACGTGATGCAAGCATGTGTATGATCACAAATGATCTGTAATTTCCTGTGATATTTTAGAAAGCTAAAACACCGACAGGTCAGCAATCCAGGAGCCCGAGATGTTCCTAACTGACCCCCAGTCTATTTTTAGTAACAGTTATTTTAACAACTTTTTCAATCCCTATTGCACATCTACATATCACAGCCACAGGGACCTGATAATTTGTTACAGCTATATTTGGACCTAAACTAAGATGTTTAGAGTTATTTTACAAGTTTGGGGGGATTAGATCGATTTTCAGTAAAAATGCCACCCCCAATGTACTTGGTGGTGGCATTTTTACCGAAAATCAATCTAAACAGCCATACCCCACCCTCCCACAAACGGGTAAAAATACTCTAAAAACCTTAGTTTAGGTCCAAATATAGCTGTAACAAATGATCAGGTCCCTGTGATCACAGCGTATAACAATGTCAAATTTCAAACAAGATTGGACTTTAGATACCGAAATTAGGACCATAACACCCCCGCCCCTCTCAGTCTCTTTTCAGTAACAGTGACACTGACCTTAAAAAATGTGTACCCCTACACACCTACATAACATAGTATCAAATTTCAAAAGGATTAGTCTTACGGTTTCTGAGATAACCTTTGTAAACAAAAGTATGGAAGCACCGACAGATAGACGGACACTGTGATTACCATAGGGCATCCTCATGCGAGGCCACAATAGAGTTGCCTATGATAAAAAAAACATGGGGGATTACTTCTGTATGACTGTTAAGTACCACATATAACTTTAGACAATAATAAGTTTTCACAAAGATGCCTTGTAATAATGGTGTCTTCTTGAGGAAATACATCTTGCCCGTAGTAAAAAAAAATACAAACAGATAATACATGTTTACAGATTTTCATAACTAATTATTCCAGTAGTCACTTTGGATCTGGATTTCACACATAATATTTATGAAATATTTAAGAAAATATTTGATGGATAAATATAACTATAATCCCTTTTTGTCAGCGAGAACCCATATTTCAATGAAAAAGTTGGTGTTTAAATTAAACTTTGCACACCAAAGAAATCTTTAGGACATGGCAGTCATGCTTCCAATCAGGCCAACGTCGTGGCACCCAATCCTCGTGCTGTAGGGAATAAATGTACATAGATATACCAACACAGAGCGACAAAGATTGATATTTAGATGAATACAGATATTTGTTTATTAATAATGTTCACTATTACGCTTTGTAGTGTATATTTAGACTCTTACAATGTACAGTGGTTGAAAGAGCAAGATGAAAGATTATAATGCAGATATATTTTGGACAGACAGAAATATGTGAATTCCAGGTGTTACGTTCACTGCACCCATTTGGAATTCCAGGGTTTACGCTGTCTTCCTCTTTCTGAACTAGTTTGACATATCAGGGGTTACTGTAACTTTATATCTATGTACACCAGGGTACGTAAATGAGAAACACCCTTTGCATATCAGAGATATGTTCAAGCGCAGAATTGCATATTTATTTTTAGCTCACAGAAAACCCTTCGATCTGGTTGTTTCAATAGACATCAATCTCGTACATATATATAGAGCGGAAAGTACGCATATCAAGAATCTGATTCCAATGTTCATAAAAAAATAAAACCAAGGGTATTGAACTTGATCAATCTATGTAACAAGAGTTATGTCCCTTGATATCGTAACAGTAGTAAACTGTTTTCTTTTTCTTGTAACAGCTATGGTCATTTTAGGACGTGTGAGATTTTGGTGGTGGAGAAATAACGTTACTATATGGGACTGTTTTTATACTGGAATAAAGAAAGGAAAGAACCCACCTAGGGTATCGCTATACAGCATGACCTTGGTGCATTTTGCATTTATATAAAAAAAAAAAGACTTTATATCGCTCACATGGTATTAAACTCACACGTGTAACCTTAAAAGTGATCTAAAATAAAGCTACAGGCAAAACACCAGTATTTATGACTATAAGAAATGCAAAAGAACCTATTTAAAGATTTTTAAACATTTGAAAGTCGAACAAGGTCATTATATTGAACAAACTCTATAGCCCTTCATCTCAGCATGCAACTTGCCAAATATTGCCACCCTAGACCTTTTGTTTATTGAGATTAGGTCATTTAAAGGTTTATACATATTTGACCAAATTTAAATGTGACCTTGAAAGTGGGCCAATGTCATGCAAATGACTTGATAGTCCTTCATCCAAGCATGCTACTGTCTAAATATCAGCAGTCTGGACCTCATGGTTATTCAGAAGAAGTTGTTTAAAGATTTTAAACAAATTTGACCCCTGTGACCTTGAATAAAAATAAAGGTCATCCATTGGACCAGATTTAGTAGCACTTCATCCCAGCTTGTTACGGCCAACATATCATCATCCTAGGCTTTTTGGTTATTCAGAATAAGTCGTTTAAAGAATTTAAACAAATTTGACCCATGTGACCTTGAATAAAGGTCAAGGTCATTCGTTTGAACAATCATGGTAGCACCCTTCCCGGCATGTTACGGTTAAATATCAGAAGAAGTCCATTTAAGGTTTTTTTTCAGTCAACTGACCCCTGCGACCTTGAATATGAGTGAAGGTCATTCATTTGAACAAACTCGGTAGTCCTTTATCCCAGCATGCTACTGACCAAATATCATCACCCTGGGCATTTTGATTATTCAGAAGAAGTCGTTTAAAAGATGTTTGAACATATTTGATCCCTGTGACCTTGAATAAGTTTGCTTGTGGCCAAATATCATCACCCTAGGCCTTTTGGTTGTTAAGAAGAAGTTGTTTAAAGTAAAACATTGACGTCGGACGACGGACGCCGCACGTGAGCTAAAACGTTAATATCTGGGGAGATTGATCATCTCCGCCTTTGCCGATTGCCTAAAGTAGCTAAGCAACAAACATGTGATTTCATGAATGACTTCTGTATATTTTGCCAATCATAACGTCATACAATTATTTTTTTCAATAATTGTCGCAGGTATTCGCTATGAGTCGAACCTGCGACTAACGACAACAATGAGCTATTCTCCTACATGACCAATGTTTCGAACTTTTATAACGTGAACACTTACAATACATTAGGAGTCTAATTTAGGTCAAGCCATTAAGAAATCATTTTCGCTTAAATGTCAAACCAGGAACTATCAATAATGATAATTTAGTCGAAACCGGGACTTAAGCTACAGTAGGCTAACTCAGAGTCGAACTCGTGACTAACACCACGGACTTAATTCCGTGCTAACACCGACAGTGGTGACCATATCGGAACATAATTTTCAGTAGGATACAGCGAGGGAAGTTCTTTCTCAAACACACCTGAATGCTTCTTCCAGATTCTCGCTGTCAAGAGAGTTTTGGGGTTGGGAGCCGTCGGCACTTTCCGCAAACAAGAAGGTAATTTCCCGTTTACGGAAAGCGCTGAGAGTTCCCGATTGAGCGGGACTACGATCTGACGTAGTCTCGTTCAACCAGACGCTTGATAACTTGTAATAACCAGACGCTTGATCACTCTGTTCGGCGTAGCTGCAGACGACAAGTCTGATTGAACTAATCTGACGGAAAAATTGGAAGTGTCTTCCGAAAGCCATCGTTAATGATTATGCAACTTCCGGTTTTTTTGTTACAATACGAGAGTCAGAAAACGTGATTCTAAATGTATAGCTTTACAAAAAAATATTTATTTTCGAAGTAAAAGAAAATATGCAGCTCGTAATTCATGTTTATGAATTTCCAAACGACAGCCAATGGCCAGTTGTGGGTTTAGGGTACCCGAATGATGGACACATCTCGCAATACTTTACACAGTTTTGTCTGGACCAGTCGGGAAACGCCGTACAGATAGATCGGCTGTGAATGGCGCAGCTGTCCACCGAATCGGCACAGCCTTGAACAAACAAAGAAACAAATAAGAAAATATTTTCTTTTAATAATACATTTGTAAAAATAATTCGAGGTTCTTAAATAGCGCTTTTATCACAACCTAGTTTGTAGCATAGGTCGTCTCAAAGCGGTTTACAAATTATTATCTGTGGTTAAAGGGCCTTTGCAATGCAACCAGTCAACATATTTCTCAACTCCCTGGGGAGCATACGGCCGGTGCTGCCATTTCGGCGCTCACATCTAGCATTTATAGCACTGCCCAACCACGTACTCATTTATAGCTGAGTAGACTGGAACAAGCGGAGTAAGGTATCTTGCTCAAAGACACAACACAGTGCCGTGACTCGAACCCGCAACCCTTCGGTCACGAGCCCGGCGTCCTACCAGTTCTAAACTACCGTGCCTCCGTTTTACAATCACAAAAATTCTACTAATTGATATAAAGTTTGCTTGATAACAATACAACTTTAACAAAAAATGACTATTTATTATTTTTGTTTGCGAAACAGTGTCTTGTTAGGTACATACCACCTAACCCGGCTGGCCCAAAAGTAGGTGTCGTCACTGGCGGCAGGGGTACCGGTGCTGTAGTCAGTATCTGTGCCGCTGGAACCACGTGCGCTGTGGTAATCGTTCCCGCCTCTGTAGCATTGCAATCGATGGAACAAAAATTGCACATCAAGCATATGGTCCTCTTACCCACGAGCCCCATCATGGACTGGGTGAGCTTACCTACGATGATATAATACAATAGTACATACATATACTACGCACAGCTACTGTACATGTACAACATACACCCCTGTAGGTCCTGGGGAAGCATTGCGTGTCACTAGAACGTTAAACCCCAATACAAACAAAACACATAGTACTCTTAATAATTAAAAAATCCTGTACTTACAGCAAATGCGTGTAAAAATGGAAAGAGGTATGGCGGAAAACTGCCCAAATGCCCGTAAGTCGGCATGTTTGAAAACGGGGAAAAAAATTAAGGAGTAAAACATTTCGGGAAGCAAAAATGCATACAAAAGATAAAAAAAAAAACCAATTGAATATGAATTTTTAAACTGCTGAGAAATTAGGTATTGCTAATATGATACTGCAAATATAGCCATATACACTATATCTATAAAGTGATGGGGTTTCCCGGACTTAAAAAAAATACTTTCAACACTTTCCCATCCGAGGACCAACTTTTGAATAAACTTTTTGTGACCGTGATGTAATTTGCAAAAACAAATCGTATTATGGAAAAGTGGTCCTCCTTTGGGAAAGTGCTCAAAATAATGAAAAACAGGGGTGATCAAGTTTCTCTAAACTGCGACCGGTGTTTCTCGGGTTAAATAAGTTTGTAACTGCCAACATCTATATGTTCTATGTAGCCGAATGTGTAACGCAGTTTACTTGCGACTAGAATTTAAACGGTGCAGGTTCGAATCCTCCTTCAGTTATATTTTTTTTAGGTATGTGATCATTTTCCTTTATAAGGCAATAGTTTTTTTAAATCGATGGAAAATTTTGTTTTCATTTTAATAACATACCTATTGATTTATCAGTTTTGTTAGTAATAATTTCTTTACTATTTAGTGCGACATACTTCTATCGAAGCATGTCAACAAATCCCTGTACATGTGTACAGTACAGCTACGCTTTGCAGGTAAGACTATTTTTGATAAAATTTATGAATTGTTTTACCCTCCAACTGGCAATAGTAATTATATCAAGTGCTTAAACACAAACAAATAATGCCGAAATACCAAATATGTGGTCTGTTTACAATAATCTATTCTTAGACACGGGATTCCGATATTGCTACCTGTATAAAAATACATGAGGACGCGTCATAACAGTGCACGGTTGGATGTGCGCACTAGCGTAACATAGCTTTGGGGAAATAGGCATAGCAACCCGCCATATCTCTTTATAGTGATGTGTTATTTTGGTTTGCTTGTGTTTGACGTACTTTTAACAGCTATGGTCATTTAAGGACGTGCCAGATTTTGGTGGTGGAGGAAAGGCAGAGTTCCCGGAGAAAAACCACCGACCTACGACCAGTACCTGGCGACTGCCCCACGTACCTCTTGAACCCGCGACCAAATAGTGGAGGGCTTGTGGTAGCAGATTGTCAGACGCCTTAACCACTTGACCACCGCGGTCAATATATGGTGCTATATGCATTTTACTAAAAGATATATGTCAGTTTTGACAACAGCTGAGTCTATTTCCGGCACCACATGATAAATCCAGATTTTGGTTTGGTTACAATTTTCATTGAGAAGTAATTGAGTTATGTTCCACATTGGTTAAGTTCTCCTTTCTGTCTAATGCCGGTTATAGCTCTTGGATTATATTTTTTCTCTTTCATGTATATTTGATTTTTATTGAAAAAGATTTTGTGTTTGTTTTAATTTTAATTCTAGCTTTTCCATAGGGTCACACTATAAAACAGTCACAAGTGGAAAGGTGTGGCATTCGAATATCTTAAGTTGCACGCGAGTCCGTAATTGCGTAAAAATACTTTTCTTTCTTAGGGTTTCATTATTCAAACATACTTCAAGATTCTGGACAGTTTTATATTTTTTGAATGTCTACAATTTTAATTGTATTTCTATGACGGCATTTCTAAAAATTGTGTGGAATTTTATTAAGTTCATTGTATATCCCTTTTATTTGTCTCATAAAGAGATATTTGTGTGTTCTGATATTTTTTTTCTCTCTGATTATATATCCAAATAAAGGGAAGTAACTCGAGCTGCCAAACCCCAAATTTGTTTCGGCTTACTATATCCCCTAAAATACCTGCTGGATAGAGAAACATCTAGATAAATGGTGACTTGATTATCGAGTTTCTGTTATACATATATATATATATATATATATATATATATATATATATAGTAGATAATATATAAATGTCCTTGCTAAGGAAAATATAGAATAAAAACATAAATTTTTCAGATCGTCCGCTAGGCCTTTCTGCCTTCTAGGGCTTCTTCAGGCGCTTAAAGAAGCCCTAGAAGGCAGAAATGCCTAGCGGAAGATCTGAAAAATTTATGTTTTTATTCTATATATATATATATAGTTGTAAACTAAGTTAAGACCACACCAAACTGCACTATATACATATTGTACCGGCGCATACAGGTTGTGCATAGTTGGCCGCTGATAAATAAAAAAGGACTTATAATTACGGAACAAGAAAAGAAGGAACGTCTACCGAGGACGAATTCTGTTAGATTTGGGAAAAAAATCACTCTCTTAAAAACGTCTTTTCATATAATTATTTTGTCTGCTTCGTTTTAAAAGCAAAAGACAAATGCTAAGGGAAACATACCAAACTTTTAGAAAAAAACGAATGCATATCAAATGACCGCTGATTATTTCTAAACTTTCAGTCTAATAGTTGGTATGTTTTATGTCCGTCAACGGGAGATAGTTTTCCTTGAAATAAATTCGCAATAAAATGAACGCATTCATACATTATTATATAAGGTATTATAATGTTTACCATGCAAATATATACATAGCTTACCTTATTCTAGAATTTTCAAGAACATACCTGGAAGAATGAGATTCTACAATTATGTAACATGTTACATGTTACTTACCAAACTTGCAGTGACAATCAATGCAGAGTTGTACAAAACAGGTCAGATCTTTCCCTGTAAATGAAATGGAAACTTTTCTTAGTGTTGCTTCCCTTTGTTATGTTTATCGTTTGTTTGATTTATCGCGATCTGAATATTGTACCAATTGGACCGGTTCGACCAAGAATGGAAACGTCTCTTAGTGTTGCTTCCCTTTGTTATGTTTATCGTTTGTTTGATTTATCGCGATCTGAATATTGTACCCATTGGACCGGTTCGACTATAATGGAAACATCTCTTAGTTTTGTCTCCCTTTGTTATGTTTATCGTTTGTTTTGTTTATCGCGATCCGAATATTGTACCAATTGGACCGGTTTGACCCAGAATGGAAACGTCTCTTAGTGTTGCCTCCCTTTGTTATGTTTATCGTTTGTTTTGTTTATCGCCAATCTGATTAAAATCATATGCTACATGGCTTCGTTAACTTTATACTACGTCTAAACATCGTTCAGGCGGAGCCATGTAACAGATGATTTTAAGGTCATTGGAGTGTACTAATAAAAGGAAACAGGCAGTACATCCCTAGTTGAATAACCAATGTAGGGAGACAGCATCACAATTTCCGCAAATTCTAATGTTTAATATTAAATTGATGAATATTGTATGTTTATTATTGATAGAACAGTGTGTTCTCTCAATATTAAAGTATTTCAAAGCAATCTAGGCATTAATTCAGGTTTTTTTTAAATAATGAGTCACATGTGTCCATTTTTCTGTACTTCAGGAAACCGGCTACCTACTTCACTACTGTGAAGGTTTTCAAGAACGATAACTCTTACCTGCAATTACTATGTGTATCTGGTTTTATAATAAAATGTCAATTTTGATATCGTGTATAGAGAATTAATTTAACACAATTACAGCATTTATTAAACTGATATACATTAATGCAATACTTATATATGTCAAGATCATTTTTATTGACATAATTTTGTAAAAATATTGTGTCTTTCATTTTTTTTTCAAAATTCACTCCTTTTTACATAAATATCCATTTAAAATCCTTAAAATTCTGACAACCTTTATTTTTTTTGTGGCAGAAAATTTTCTTTACTTTAAATCAATATAACTACAAAATTTGAAGAAATTCTACTGAGAAATGTTGACACAATCCTATTACCTTAAACAAATTGGTTTATCGCGATCCGAATATTGTATTAATTGGACCGGTTCGACCAGAATGGAAACGTCTCTTAGTGTTGCTTCCCTTTGTTATGTTTGACGTTTTGTACCAATTGGACCGGTTGTACCAGATTTTTTAGTTTTTGAAACAAGGTCGGACCTAGTAATCTGTTGCTGCTTTCGGCTGCTTACAAAGCCTTGCAAGGCCTGTATTTTCGGTTGAGGGAGGAGGGGGTTGTCTATCATAGTTTCGAGTGCACATGCAATTATTCCTAAAGCTATTGTCTTAATTTCATTTATGAAAAAAACGGTGGTTGCACGAAAAGTAAAACGGCGTACGTAACAGTGAGATTATATGTAGGTAGCGGATAAGAGGAATATAGACTCTAGTAAGTATAAGTGATTGATACAAATTAAGGAGGGGCATAGACAGACATGGTTGGGAGGGGGTGTCCTACTTAAATTAAAACAATATTTATTATAACTGTACCGTAACGTGTCTATTCATAGGGAAAACATAAATATGTTTATCTTTGATGTGCGATGTTCAAAATCATTTTTCTTCTACATGCTTTCAAAATGCATATCTTACTTTGAAGGTATGATTCATTTTTGCTGATTGAGTGGTTTGTCGTGTACATAGGATTGGGTCGATCAGTTGACGGGTTGGCGTGCAAAGATTTGGGCGTAGTCTGTGAAGTGGGTGTGGTCATAGGGATGGGCTTCCCTGTCGAAGCATCACAGCGTGTCCTGTACATTTCGTCCGCCTTGTTGCTATGTATGTAACCGACCTGGAATATAGATATAATGGATATGTTGGAACATGGGACGAATATTTTTTTCTTAGAGCAATCGTTACTCGCGCCATATCTAACGAGAGTTTGGAACAATCGTAAGCTACGATAATATAAATAATATCTCATTAGTCGGGGGCAGGGAATGTCACGGGTCCTTGTGACGCCACCCTTGGATACGCCTCTGGTACGTGTAAAAACTAGGTCAACTCCGTCAAAACTCGTGTTTAAATCCGAGCCATGACGGAATAGGCCGAGGTGTTGTTATTTGAAACTGAAGTATAACTGTAAAAGAGAGATATTTTTGTTTACATGTGAAATACTCGCATGTAGTTATTAGCAGTAATTGTCCTACGATAAACTGTTTTATTAAGGATCTAACTAAATAAGAAGCATACATTGTACAAGTCTTTTTGGGTGCTTTTTTAGCGTGGATCTACAACGATGTTTTTTTCCGTCATTCCACAGCAAAATGCAAAATTGTGAAATAATGACGTACATGTACGTCACTGGTTTGATGAGTAGAAAAAAATCATAACAACTATACAAGAATTGACCCTTGAAGAATACAAGTCAGAATATTTTAGTCAAAACTATCGCTTAAAAAGTATTTTTTCCCCCTTTTGTGTAATATTTCCTATCTCGCATTATTGTAACTATTAAGTTTCCTACCAGGTTCGTTTCTTACAATGATATTGCGATAACTCTTTTCAATACACAACAAAGTGATGATTACAATCTTCACAACAGTTGGAGAGTAATCCGGGTATCAAGTACCTCTAAATCCCTCATTATTACAACTCGAATACCTAGCCCGACCTTGTCCGCCCCACAACAGCAACAACGAGAACGGGGTAGGAGACCTGTGGTCAGTCTGACAAGCTAAGTCAGCTTAATATTATATTTGAGCAAAATTTGAGTTATTAAATTTTCATAATTATTAGAATCTTAACATAAACATGCATGTGTTGGGATTCAAAGAACCTACCATCAGGTGAAAATGATGACATATCTCATGTTTGTGCAATGCTGTAGGGAATGTCGTAATTTATACAAAAAAAATCAAAAAAAATCGCTAAGTTGACAAAACTTTTTACAATGAAGAACTGTCTGTGTATAATAGTGTATGATCGAAAACCAAACCCATGAAACCTTTATTGTCCCGTCCCGCATACGACGAAATAGTTGTGAAAAATATATCTAGGAAGTTAAGCTTAAAGAGTTTTACACGACTTCCGACATCATATTTTAAATATAGAAATCGCAATGCATGCTGGTTGATTGTTGAATTTGTCACCTTCCAGGATAGTTACCTGGGATGACTCATAAAGCCACATTGTGGCCTCATTCCTATGGGGTCCCTCAGATCTCAATAAATCAAGTACATTGGAACTGGTGTCAACGTATAATAATAATCCGACTCATTCCAGCTTCTCATACATGTAAATGGCGGGCAATGTGCTCGTGATGTATGTATCAATATGCAGGCCACTTGTGCATCATGTGTTATGCAAAAAAGAATGATATTATCGTCAAAGGGCCCAGACACAGAACATAAGCATAGGGGGCATGCGACATAAACTTTAGATATAATGATGTGCATTGCAGAAACACATACTAATTTATAGGTACGTCATACTTTTTATTAACCATTAAATTCTATTTCAGCTGTGCTGGATCTGCTTTTACCTGCCCCAGCACAGAAACTGGAAAGATTTCCGCACGCGCTTCATTGTATCCTAGGTGGCGCTTCAAACATCGACCCGGAAGTAGGTGGGGAAGGAGTCCTTTTACAAATCTTGGATTTTGCAGTGCATTCAATTTGGCGGAGGGGTCATGGTCTGGGGACGGGAAACCATGAATTGGGGAGTAATGTCCCCTGTATTGGTAGCTGCCGGTAATGATCGCTAGAGGGCGAGTTCCAAAGTTGCAGAAGCAGGCATACGTCCTGTCATATGACGTCACTGTTGGTATTACCAGAAGAACAGCTAAATACAGCATGATGCAGTTTTTAAGTCTAACACGACTTCGCTTCGTCTGAAATGAACAATTCAAATTTTAAACTTAAAACTATTAAAAATATGTAAATCTAATTTTCAAAGATAAAATACATTATATATAACCACGGATACTAATTTGTGAACCGCTTTGAGATGACCTGGGTTGTGATAAAGTGGTATCTAAGAACCTCGAATTATTATTATTATATTATCATTTGAATGGTTTCCCTCTTAGAATCGTCTTTGATCTTAGAACAGTATTTAATGTACCTCTTAGAACAATATTAACTAAAAGAGCATTCTTTTCTCTCAGAACGATCATCGGTTTAGACCATTTTAAAAAGAAAGAATGGCACTGGTCATTGGTCAGGATGTTGGGAGTTTGAAAAATCAGAGAATTAATATAGCTCCCATTACCTGCATAAATATTACGTGGAGAAGGAGTAATTTATGTTTTTGAAATAGACTCAATCAAAAAACAGGTTGAGGGCATATCAGTGCAACCTTACTGAGATAGGCACTTCCATTCAGAAAGAGTGCTGTGATACACACACGCTTTTGTAAGGTACACAAGAATGTAACGTTTGCACAAATTGAAATCATTTAAACAATAACTGGTTGTCTGGATGTAATTATTGTTGATATAATTACAAGTGGCCTCTGGCAAATCCCATAAAACCCGCTAGGCNCTCAAAAACATTTCAGGCGGCCATTTTGTTTGTTTACATATTCCTACACCTGAAACAGGCAGTTGTAATTATAGTCGAGCAGTTGTAATTATAGCCTATATAATTACACTTGCCCTCTAACACTGTTGTAATGGGACGGCGCGGGGGCAAATGTAAATATAATGTGTATGGTAGCATACTGCCTTGACTGTTTCGTTTCATTCATCAAAAAAAGAACGTTTCAGAACATACGAGCAGCTTAGTGATCAACTATATAAAAAAAAATGTTTACACGGACAAAGCTTGTGAGAAGATGTACGTTTGTAAGAGAACAAAGCAACTACTGATCAATAAAAACAACAACGTAACAACACACTCGTCATTGATTAATTGAAATGTACGTGTTCTCAACCTCGTCGGCAATAAATAAGACGACAGCGGCCCCTGGTGGTAAAGCATCTCAATTACCCTTTTTTCAGGTGACGTCTCACTGCATGACAAAGTAACCAGTCACGTTACCCTATAACAATGAGCTAGCCACAATTGCTCGGTCAGACAAACAGAGGTCATCGGCCTGCAGACCAGTCAAAGTTATCACAGTGTTCCCAGCGTTAGGACGACCCTGCAGGTCGGGGATTGAGAAAAGAATACACCTGTTAGCCACTGCATGATCGTAAAGGGCAACTAATGTGGGAAACTCCTAACAGAATTGGAGATTTACGTTTGTGCCCTCTACATGGTGACACAAAAGCTGCACTCATTGCAATATTTGGGATCTTTGTATTTTTCGCTATTTATGAATGACTTTTCATGGCAATGCCTCACTTTTGGCTTTAAGTTGAACGTTCGATCAGATGAGGAAGGCAATGCGTTCTATGGGACATATATATATAAGGACCAAAGTCCTTACAATGATAGTTGTTAGTCCTGCTTAACGTTCATCATAAGGGTAAAGTCTACAACGGGTTCATCCATTGTCAGTATAAAGTGACCGGGCGGGATGCTGTGCTGGGTGCCTTCCGAATGTATACCAGTGAGGTAGCACTATAAAGTCGGCGTGAGATCCGGGCTATCACAAGGAGGCAAATACACCAATATGCCCTGTCTCCAGCATAGGTATCCACATGCACGCACACACAATACACATATAGTTACAATCAACCAACCTTCCCAGCGATAGGACACAGAAGAAATCCGGTATTTGCAGAGGTTACACATTACTCGCCTCGTAGGTTTTTCAAATGAGTGACACAGCAGGCCATATATTCCCGAACCTGTAGGACGATGATGTATATATAGTGGAGGCACGGTAGTCTAATGGTAGGACGCCGGGCTTGTGACTGAAGGGTTGCGGGTTCGAGTCACGGCACGGCACTGTGTTGTATATTTGAGCAAGATACTTTACTCTGCTTGTTCCAGTCTACTTAGCTGTAAATGAGTACGTGGTTGGGCAGCGCCAGAATTGTTGAATGCTAGCTGTTAGCGCCGAAATGGCAGCTTCGGCTGTATGCTCCCCAGGGAGTTGAGAAAGATATTGGCTGGTTGCAAAGGCCCTATAACCACGGATAATAATTTGTGAACCGCTTTGAGACGACCTACGAACTAGGTTGTGATAAAACGGTATATAAGAACCTCGAATTATTATTATTATTATATAAATTAAAATGATAAAAAGTAATACAAACTTAACTATACCTTTCAGTTACTCGAGTGTGTTGCTTGCGTGCTATAATCCTACAACGAATCTTATCTAACTGGGTCTGCGTGCCCCAAGCATTGTTAGTTTTATTAAACCAAAACTTAAATAAATAAAAAATAAAAATAAAAACTTACCATATGTTATTAAATCTACATCTGCGTGTATTCAGAGAGATATATGTGGCTTACATTAAACGTATAACTTTATGCAGAAATATTCATAGATATTTGAAGACAGATTTTTTTTTACAGAAATTAGGTGCTCAAACCATTAAGCTAAATAGACTTTGGGTATATGAGAACGAGGTCAAGCGAGGTTATGCAAATGTTCTACTTAATCATATCTGATCGGCGCTATGTGCAGTAGAAAGACTGCAACCATCTTTTAATTTAGCCTTAAATATACGGAAGACCATTCGGGCCTTACTTGCCGGAAATGCCCGAGTTGTTTTCGATTGTGTTTGATCAGCAACGTTTTCCTGCCCTCGATTTGTCTCATTTTAACTGACAGTTCAAGGTAAGCAACGGCGTATCATACGCATAATATAACAGTCTTCTTTGAGACATCCCTTTTTTACAAACCGGAAGTATATCGTCAGATTTTATAAACTCACGTATTCGGCGAGGATCGTAGTCACGTGATGAAAATATCTGTTTACCTTCTAAAATACACCAACACCAGGTGACTGAAAAGGTAATAAAAACGAGGATGGTCGGATGGCGCTGTGGATAGGGCACTTACCTTTCACCGAGGCGGTCGGGGTTCGATTCCCCCATCGGACGTGAAAAGGCATGGGTCACCTGCTGTGGTTTGTTTCCGGATGCTCCGGTTTCCTCCCACATGAGACTCCCGTACGCTTACATCCGGGCCAACAAGAGTGATTGATATAAGCTGAAATAACTTGCTTCATAACTGTTGTTCAATAATAAACTTCGTATTAATTGAAAACGAGGACAAAAACAAAATGACGGCATATCGTGCACTGCACCAATTATAGTGAATGTGCTATATATCCACTTCAGAGCCTTTTTCCGACTTGCAGTTTTGTCCTCTATATAATGTATATACGTGTATTTAAGATAAAATCAGTACACGTTATAACAGTTTCTTCTCCTTTTTCCTGGTTTGGAATTATCTCATGTTGTAATTTAATTATCTACCATTTTGAAACTGTGAAATTACAATCTCCATTGTATATACATGTAGCAACACTTATTAAGTGTAGGATTGCTATCTTAAATGTGCACTGTGCGGACCACAGGGAGCCTAACCCCTGTGGCCTATATTTATTTATGAACGTGTAGGACTGATTGTGGACATGACGTCCCGGGTCCATCCTTTATAATTTCCGGTGGTTTTTTTCCTTTTTATTTCCATAATTATGCAATATCAATTTCAAAATACCCATGCTTTATATCAAACACTTCTGTAACAAATGCTTAAACGGACATTGCAAAAGAATGCTAGTAGTAATAACATATTTTAAGGATCCCCGTACCACTGCCAAAAAACTATGCAATAGAAACCAAGTTTGACGTCATGCTTGAAGCTTTGATGAATCATAGCTTGTGGGAGTTGTATGGAAAAAATATATACAAATGAAATAATATTTACATATGTTATCAACAACAGTGTTCTGGGTGTAACTATTCATCCGGGCTAGGCCGGGATTCGAACCCTAGATTTTAGATTGTTATACTGACGCTTTTAACTGACTGAGGAGAGTGGAGGGTACAGTATATAAATCGCAATGCAATGGGACGCACAGGGATCTCTAATAAACAGGTTTCCCCTGACCGCGATCTTAACTGCATATTATCAGCTGGAATTATTTCTTATAAAAACAGTCCGACACAAATACAACACCTATTATATATGTGCACGATGGCAATGCCTGCGAATAGTGCTAGATATTAATGTTATTGAAAAACACTGTCGGCTAAGCAGATTGTTGTTTTAATACGTAGGTGGAACTCGTTTAAGCGTGAACTGAAGGTCGTGGCCACAATGGACGTTTTACACCCGGTAAATACCACAGTTATTGATACAAAAGATAAATACACAAGATAAACCTCGCCGTGTCTAACTATCAGCCGGATCATTCACCGTGTCGAAATATATAAAAGAATTTGTATAGAAAACATCTCCACCTCAAATTATCTCCACCCCGAACACTGTACCATACGACGTGTATGAAGAATGATGTCCGAAGACTGGTCATCTTCCAGCACGCGCTAAGATATGTGCTTTAATCTCACCACAAGGTCCAGCTGGGTAATTCAGGATTCCAATGACCATGTAAACAGATAATGATCAAAGATGACCGTCAAACGTTTGCATGAAAGTAAGAAAAATATATACGTTTCATAGCAATAAAGTAACAATAAAGTTTGACCGCCAGGAACACGACAATGGGATATCACGCTGGTCATTACGGCCAAGGACACGGAGAGGTACGACGGTCATTAGTAAGGATTACGGTCCTGAACTTCTACTATTACTGACCACCAGGAATTCCAGCAAACTCAGTTACTCTGGCCATCAGCGTCGCGGAGCCCTGACCAACTGATTGTAGACAAGGTATTCCCTCCTCATAGGTAAGTGTACCTTTTTGAACATTTTGTTTCTATATTTTCTCTAATCATAGTTTTGCAGTTAAGCCCAATAACTACGACGAAAAATAATTGCATGTATATGATTTATAATTATTGAAGAATGAAAAGCAGTTTTCAAAAATGGTTTTTGGCTGTGTGGTTGTAATCATTTTGCCCAAACCGAGTTGAAGGCAGCTTCACTGTTTTTAACTGAACATATTGCCCAATTTTTAATTATTAGTAATTAATAAAAAAATATATGTAAAAGTGCATATAAATAACATATTTAGTTTTTTAGGATAAGTCACAGGACGTGCATGTGAGATGTTTCCCATTTTAATTACTATGAAAGTGATTTCGATCCTTATTCTATTTAACATTTCAATAATAAAGCTTTGTAATTGAGTTCTGGACGTTTTCGTAAATTTTAAAATATACAACATTCCGTAATATGTATCTACTGTCGGAACGGGGCTACTCGGATCACGCATTATTTTGAGAGGCGGCAGTTGGTATATCGTCCCTTTTTTATTGCGTCGTTTGTAATTGTTAAACTGGATCTGATGGATTTGTGTAATACTACATGACAGTCCACACCCAGTGAAAAGATGTTCTTTCTGCAAACCATATTTAACGATAATTAAACGAAAAGGACCAAAGCAATAATTCCCACGAATATTACCTATCGCAATGTCTATCTTTCAGGCGATTTACCCCGTGAATCGGCTTAAACATCTGTTTTACCGTTTTTTAACCCTTAAGGTGAATTTCGACCTGATAAAATAATATACTTTCTACATTTGCACGATAACAAACATATTTGATAAAGCTTACTTTTGTTTCCGACTTAACGTTTGTTTGTAATTGGCATTGATGTAACGCTAGTGCACAAAAAAAATGTTCTTATTATTTAACGGTTTTGCGTTTTGATGTGTTTTTTCTTCTTTCCCCATGTTCCCATTTTTATTGTTAGTTGTGAAGAAGATAATATATATAGACCGAATGAAGTATTGTAGTACCGAAATACAAGAAATAATCTCCGGTTCTTAAAAAAAAAGAACATGCTGGCAAAAAAGGGGACATTTTGTTTCCTTATCTTCGAATTTTTTTTGGACTCCTGGGATATGTCATGTCAAAATCGATGACGCAATATTGTGGATGATGCAAGTAAGGGTAAAATTGACCAGCTTGGTATTTGGATGTAATGACATGTTCCAGGCGTGCAGACAAAGTAAATGAGAAAAACCCATTGAACTTAGAGAGTGCACGTTACCCCTGAATGTGGTGTGGCCGCGACAGTCTTAAATCTACTGAATATCCTTTTTTTTTTACATATTTCTGGAGCACGACAGCAATCTACCTGCACACAGATTATATAGAGTTACAACATCAAACACATCGTTCTTAAGCACACCAAGTGCTGTACCGGGGCCAACCCAGGCCCCTCCGACCGAGGCCTTCGCAGGCCAGGCTCCCTCTTCAGATGCTCCCATTTCCGAACCCCGAATCCCAACTTTCAACTCTAGTGTCCCACTCCTAACTCAGGACTACTTCTTAAATCTTCCCTGAGTACTTTTAACAATCTATCCAACATAAACTATTCATGAGTAGGTACCACCTAATGTGCAGAAGTAATGATCTGACTTCTAATCTAAATTCTCAGTTAACTTTTCCCTTCCAAAAAAACAATACTAAATGTACCATCAGGGATTAATGCGGGAATAGAACGTTGTACCTTTTTTCTGAAATAGGGGAAAATATGCACAGAAGGTGTATATGTACGACCAGTGTCCAACGAGGGCTGCATGATAGAGCCAGGGGGAGAGTACAAAGGGAGGGTGGGGGTGGGGGGGGGNGGGGGGGGGAATCATCTTTAATTTTTGTTGTTCTCTGTTCATAATATATGCTTCGAATTAACCACCATATATGCATTAGAATAAAGCGTTTGTGTGACTGTGATGTTATTGTAAACAGAAAACAGTGCTAACTGTGCTAACTGTGCTAACTGTACTAACTGTGCTAACTGTGCTAACAGTGTAGCTAACTGTGCTAATTGAGATAACTGTGATAACTGTGCTAACCGTGCTAACCGTGCTAACTGTGCTAACTGTAAATAGTGTTGCAAAATATCAGCAGTGACAATTAACATGAACATATGGAAAATGCAATAAATCACTCAGTCGTGGTGCTGACGGAAAATAACAACAAAATGGAACCAAGATAGATATTTAGGTGGTAGTATCTTAGTTACATGTGGGGGATTTTCTTTAACTAAAATGGGGGAATGTAAAGCTGCAACGGGGGAAAATAATACAAAATTTGGTGAGGGGAATTGGCCCGAATTCGACCATAAAAAGGCCTTATATATCCATGACCATATGGCAGGTACACCTGTCTGTTTTGGGGAGTTCACACTATTATTCCCATCTCTATGTCATCCATGACGGACCTGGTCGCCACTAGATGAATAGCCCTATAGCACTCACTATCTACAATGCAACAGTCCCCCGTCAATCAATTCACAGTGTTACCCAAATCATAAGATTTAACCCCAAATGTACTTTGGACAAACGTGCAGCTCTCTATTGATACCCACTATCTCACATGTAGTTCAATTACTTCTCATTAATTACCTAATTTTAAGTCATTTTGTTACATGAACGCGCTTACTGATTTTTCGAAAATGCAAAATGATTGTTGATAACAGGCTATTTTTGTCCATTTGTAGCCAACATACTGGACCAGAGAGGCGCGTGCATGACCATGCATTGTACTGTTTTCTTTGTTGCCGCCATTGCAACCCTGGCAAGGGGTCGGGAGTCTTCAATTGTCAACACAGATATGGGCACACTACGGGGTTTTGCGATTCCCGCAAAAAATAACGAGAAGAGGGGCATTGTCCACAGTTTTTTAAACATTCCATACGCCAAATCCCCCGAGGGTGATCTAGCCTTCAAAAAGCCACAAGAATACGGTCCTTGGACAGGAGTCAGAGACGCTACCGTTGACGGGCCTGTGTGTATACAGGGGTACAAATTTCCGGGACCACAGTCGTTCCCCGAAGCCATTGACTGTCTGACATTGGACATCCGGGTACCTCACAATGTCTCGCGCTCCAATAATCTGCCAGTAATTATATGGATACATGGAGGTGGGTATTTCTTCGGCGGCACCCGTTATACCGACGCCTCTGTATTTTCCGTGCTCTCAAACACTATTGTCGTAACTTTTAACTTCCGCCTCGGCATATACGGGCTTCTCTCGACTGAAGACGCCGAATGCCCGGGAAACTTTGCTTTATGGGACCAGAAGATGGCTATAGAGTGGGTTAACAAGTATATAGCCGCTTTTGGAGGTGATCCGTCGCGCACAACACTGCTTGGACATGCCACGGGCGCAAATGCGATATCGCACCACGCCATGATGCCGGACAACATTGGACGATTCCAGCGCGTGATTCTCATGAGCGGATCTGCCACACAACCAGGAGATTGCATTGCAAACCCACGGAAAAATTTGATAAAACTTAACGCGGAGATAAAATGTGGTGACTACACAGAGGAGAACCTAGACACCAAGGCGTTCATGGCGTGTATTAGAAGTAAAACTCCCGACCAGCTTGTTGCATCCATAACAACATATGCTGAAAAACTTATGACGCAATTAAACGCTATTAAAATAGACATTTTTCTTGGGGTTGTCGTAGACGGAGACTTTATACGGGATTTTCCATCTCGGATACTGGCGGACAAAAAATCCCCGGAATATAGCATGTTTCGGTCCCTTGATGTTTTAGCGGGGAATGTGGAACAGGAGGGATCCATCGTAGCCAGTCTGCTTGTTGGAGATATGAGGACAAGATGGAACCTTACCGAGACTATAGAATTCTCAACTGATTTCATGTGCCAAGAACTAGCGCCGATTATTGCGAAAGATCTGTACAACGTGACGTCACCGAATGCGACACAAGCTGTGTGTGATAGATACACCGTTGAGGGCGGAAATGACGTCAACATCCTCAATCAGAGCATTGCGTTCTCAAACATGTACGGCGATGTCTTGTACGTTGCTCCCGTCGTCGAGATACTAAAAATGCATTCCCGGGACAACCTGGAGACTTCCACGTACCAATATATTATGAAGAAGGAATATCCGTATGGGTATTACTTCGGGCGTTGGCCCTGGCAGTTTGGAGTAGGACAAGGCCATGATTTGTCTTATCTCTTTGATGTTTATGCTTATCCATACATGATGGTCGAAGAAGACCTTGACATGTCATTGAAGGTTATCACGTGGTTTGCAAACTTCGCACGCAATGGGTAAGTATAAAATTACATTAATTATCCTTCCTTTATGTACCGCATTTTCCTTTTGCCGATTAAACATTAAAATATCAACCTTCTTGAATTTCCCCTTAAGGATCCCTGTCCCAAAACAGGCAAAACAATAGTGAATTCCACTGAAGTAATGATTTTTTTACGTTATTGAGCCATAACATGTTATAAAAGAAATACACTCATTTTGTATTTTATGGCTCAATAACGTAAAAAGTTCTGTTCTTATATAAATTTAAAACGATTAAATATTTTCAAACATTTTATTTGATTAATCACGCATCAAATGATGCAATACTAAAAAATGATTAAAAAAAATACGCCGACGTCTGACAAAACTGTTTCCATCATCCAATCATAACGCTTGTTACAATTATTTCGTCCGAAAGTAGTTCTTTCGTCAGTGTTTAGCTCACCTGCCCGAGGTGCAAGTGAGCTTATGCCATGGTGCGGCGTCTGTCCGTCGTCCGTCCGGCGTCAACCTTTTAACTTAAACAACTTCTTCTTAATAACGAAAAGGCATAGGATGATGCTATTTGGCCAGTAGTATGCTGGGATGAAGGGCTACCAAGCTTGTTCAAATGAATAACCTTGACTTGCATTCAAGGTCACAGCGGTCAAATATAAGTAACCCCTATAAACAACTTCTTCAGAATAACCAAAAGGCCTAGGGAGATGATATTTGGCCAGCAACATGCTAGGATAAAGGGCTAACAAGTTTGTTCAAAATAATGACCGTGACTCATATTCAAGATTACAGGGGTCAAATATGTGTGAAACCTTTTAATAACATCTGAATAACGAAGAGGCCTAATGTGATGATATAGGCCAGTAGCATAATAGGATAAAGGGCTACCAAGTTTGTTCATATGAATGATTTTTTTTTCCATTTTCAAGCTCACAGGGGTCAATTATGTTAAACTTATTTTAATGACTCCTTCTGAATAACCAAGAAGCCTAGCTAGGGTGATGATTTTTGGCCAGTAACATGCTGGGATTATGGGCTACCAAGTTTATTCAAATGAATGACCTTGACCTTAATTCAAGGTCACAGGGGTCAAACACGTTGAAAACTGAAAACAACTTTTACTTTATAACCAAAAGGACCAGGGTGTTGTTATTTGGCCAGTAACATGCTGGGATGAAGGGATTCCAAGTTTGTTCAAATGAACGACCTTCACCCTTTTTCAAGGTCACATGAGTCAAATATGTTGAAATCTTTAAACAATTTGAACAATATTCGACCAGAAGCATACTGGGGTGAAAGGCTATACGTCCGTTCAACTTAATATCCTTGATTGACTTTCAAGGTCACAGGTGTCACATGTTTAAATCTCTTCATAGATTCTTTTGAATCAAACACCGATATTCTGCCTGTAACTGTATGTTAGTTCACTTATAGGATTACAAGTGTGAGATTAATACCAGGTGAGCGATTCAGGCACATTAGGCCTTGTGTTTTATGGTATGAGCTGATAACATAAAAAAACAATAGAAAGGCTTGTTTCAAACAGAATTAAATTATATAAACTATATAACTTTGAACTATACAAAGCTATGTATTTTTCACGTAGCCTGGAATAAACCATTTCTGTTGAATTAAAGACGCAAATAAAAATCTTAAAAACAAGATTGTAAGAAATATTCATTGGGTTGTGTACTATACATTCAAGCTAACTTTTGGTTTTTCTTATACATACATGTACATACAAATATGATTATATATTTTCATGTTTTCCTCTCTCCATCACAAATTCTATTATCATTTGGGGTTTTCACCAATAAATGAACAGACCTCTTTTTTTGTCATATTTTTATTCTTCATGTCATTGTTATCGTTACCAAGAAAAGAAAAAAGTGATATCTTTAAAACGATAGATATGGGCATGTTATAGAACATCAGACATTCAATATTGCCACCATGGCTTAAAATATTCACCAGCAATAAAACGGATAAATGTTTTAGCAATGCTTGTGATGCCGTAGTTTGGAAATCTCGGCCACATATTCAAGCTTTGCAGGGAAACGTTTCAAAAGTTTACTTAACAGCGGCCGCCGAATCAAGCTTTGCTATTTCAAAGCTGATTGGCTAACCTTACACTCTTTGAAAGTATTGCATGCCTTCAATGTTTGTAGGGTAAAATCTGACCATAAAAAATATGCCGGTAGATCGTTTCACCTGCTACACACACTAACGGGGTTAAGTGTGAATTTATTCGCCTTCTCACTCCTATACACGTTTGTAAAAAGTGACATTTTTTGAGGTACTGCATTTTCTGTAGACATTGACTACTTAGGGACATTGATGAAACTAATCTGTCCTATCGACTGATATGTGAAACTGACTATCTTGGCAGCATTGGTCGGTGCAACGAAAGACATACTATGGTGTGTTGTATTAAACTGCTTTAAGATGTTAAATCAGGTGATATTCTAACTTGTGTTTTTCAGTGACCCAAACTCTGCGAATCCAAATGTCACCTGGCCTAGGTATACATATGCAGAGAAGGCGTACCTCGATCTTGACGTAGTTTCTGTCCCCCAGAAAAATCTCTGGCCAGAACGAATGAACTTCTGGTTGGATACGTTTCCCCGACTTGTGGCCGCCATCTTGGCTCCGCCAACGACAACGACAACAACTAAAACTACAACCACGACAACTACAACAACCACTACAACCACGCCTCGACCAACCACTCCCAAACCCGTTGTAATTACGCCCGCGCCCACTCAGCCAGGCAATACCGGAAATGACGTCAATGCAGGAAATGGTGTAAACGCTGGAAGAAGAATAGGTTCTGGAGAATACATGCTTGTTTTTGTGTTCGCGGTTGTTTTGCTTGGTTTGTAATAGGAAAAAGCGACAAGGATCTATTTTTGCCAATAGACACTATCATTTGGTTTATCTCTGAAAAAGTGCTCGTCTTTTGTTTCAACTTCAACGAGCGCGTCCTTTTGGAAATGACATCGTGTGGTTGACATAAACATACACTATAGATTAGTAATCGTGTAAGTTACTTATTACTGGAAATACTTTTGTCATTGAATAACATTAAGTGTTCTTAAGCGAAGACTTGGTTCTTCCAACATTTATTTGTATAATATTTGTATACCTTCTGGAAATAATATTGCCTATTTTATGACATTTGAGATACGGTATGATTGTGTCAAAATATCCGCAACCCTAATGATGATCTAGTGTCTTAACAATACATATGTTTTGTTATGATACATTATTGTCTTAATGATACAGACATGTCTTAATTATACACACGTGTATAAATGATACAGAAGTGTCTTAATGTTACAGACATGTCTTAATTAAACTATACAGACGTGTATTGATGGATCAAGGGTGTCTTAATGAAACAGTTGTGTCTTAATCTGAAAAAGTGTCAATGATACAGATGTGCCTTAATTTGAAAAAGTGTCTTAATGATACAGATGTGTCTTAATGTGAAAAAGTGTCTCAATGAAACAGCTGTGTCTTAATAATACAGGTGTTTATTTATGGAGCATAAGTGTCTTAATAATACAAAAGTGTCTTAATGATACTGAAGTGTCTTAATGAAACAGAAGTGCTTATCTGAAAAAAAGTATCTAAATGAAATGTTGGTATACCTAACTGGTTTATTTACGAATCGTCCAATTTTATTTTTACAACAATTTAAATAATAATCAAGGAGCATAAAATCAATAAAATATATGCCTATCAGGATTACTTTTCGGATATACATATACGGAACAGAAAGTTAGGTAAAAAGTTGGTCCATATGTACTAGACACTTTAGTTTGAAAATTGATATTGCTAGCCACTCCTTTTTATCTAAGTCTTATGATTGAACGCTGGAAAATTGCTGTATCTTCTTTCGCATAAAATATTGAAAAAAAGACTCGTAATGAAATTATTTTTTTATTGACCTGGAAATCTCCAATGATTACAAACTACATACTTTATAGAATGTGTCCTCACTGGGCTAAAACAACTACAAGGCACATTTGTCTCTAAAAGTTTATATTATTTGTATTGTTATTCCTTAACTCGTAATTCCATTTTCGATGTAGCGCGACTGGGCTGGGGTATACTGTTGTTCACCAGATGGCGCTGTTATTGAGAGCGGCAATATACAATCGGGAACCGTCGGCACTTTCCGTAAACGAGAAAGCGCCGACGGTCCCTGATTGTGGCAATATAATGATAGAAAGTAAAAGGATCGAAATCTTGCCTGTACCTGTTGCATTGTTACCATTTTAAACACATTGTTTTTTGTGAGTATGTTAATTTCATCTTCATTATGTTCTCATGAATGTTTTGAAAGTATTTTTTTTCAAAAATGGTTAATAAAAAAATATAGTCACACCGGAAAAAATGCATAGTTACGTTTTTTTGCGGATGTTCAAGGATTCATAAAAAACTGCCGTATAACACACGAGACAAGGTCAAAAGCCCACAAAAACACAACAAAGATGTATAATTATTTGATACTACATTTATTCACATCACAAACTTTTCTGTACATATGAGTATTAAGAGGCACCTATTTCCACAATAATCTACCACAGAAATGGGATTATTGCTGGAAAAAGACAGAAGTCTTTCACACGAGAACAACCCATCATTCATACAATATATTCACACTTAACCTTACAACAGGTATACCAATATTTACAACTATACACTCACATTATATTAGATATTACATTACAAAATTACATTATCTATTATACTGTTCTATTTATAGGTAACACATCAGTTACACATATACAAATGGCAATTAGCCGTATATAATTTACATACAAGTGTTATATACATACATATATATATATATTTCTAAAGGTGTGTCTGTAAAAGCTACAAAAAGCAGGTGAGAAATTTACACAAATTAAAAGCTATTTACAGCATTATCACTATGCGTGTCACACACGAGCTTTGACCATCAGTGTTCATCTTTTCTTTCGACGTTTGTATCAGCTATACATATCGATTATATTACGATTCCCGGGACTTCTCGAGACTCTTCGTCTTTACATTTGACGAAACATCAATAAATAACATCCAACCGATCTTATAAAGTACACCATTTTGCGGAAAGAATAAAAATCGTCAGGTATAGTTACATGCGCATGCGCAATACCCGTCAAAATGAAAAAGTGAAACATTCTGAGATCCGTGTATTAAGCATTATCTGCACTATCACAATACAGCTTTGGAGGGCTCCATTATACAATGGTATATACAAGACGGGGAGATAACTCATACATTGACAGGGTAGTCTCGTTCAACCAGACGCCTGATCACTTGTAACTTGTGAAGACAACAAGATTCTGGTTGAACGAGATAATGACAGGGGAATGAACTATATAAACAGGGGAGGTAATACATTCATGTGTAAGGGAATCACAATTTGGAGGACTGTATTATACAATGATAAATGTATTTAAGGGAGATAAGTCAGACATTGGCAGGTAAACACTGTGTCAACAAGGGAGGTAATACGTTCATATTAAGGATGCTCACAACATAGATATAGAGAACTCAATTACAACATGATTTTTATAATGCAGGGGAGATAACTGATGCAAAAGCAGCGAAAGCAGCTATATAAAATAGGGAGGCAGTGCATTCATGTTGAGAATTATAACACAGCTTTGAAGGGCTCCATTAAACATGATGTATTAAATAAAGGGGAGATAAGCAAGAGGGTAAGGGGAGCTAACTAGATATATCTTAACTATCTTATTATTGCACTATCGCCCTGCCTGATATACCTCGTTCAGAGAACAAGAATATATTTACATATAATATTAAAATTAAAGTTACATATTTTATAAAATCTAAACAAATAAGTTACATAAGGCACACATGCAGCTAGTATACATAGCAACATTCAAACCAACTATGTTGTTTCATAACGACATCACAGAAGAAGCGATGTCATGCTAACAGCGACATCGAAGAGGGGTTAAACAAACTAACGCATACTAAAAGGTTGACTACAATCTCTCTGGCATTCATGCACGTCTTTCATAAACACGTGGTATACAAATATATTGACTTTCATTTCACATAATCATATTCCATTGTCAATGCATAAAATAATACTCTTGAAGTCACGTTTAATCGATTTCACTTTTACAGTTTAGGTATAAACAACCGCGCTTTAAAAAAAGTTCAATCGATTTCACTGACGGGACAATAATTGGCACTATGCGGAACAAGCAAATGATTTAAGATTACAATTGTGCTAATGATTTGCCGTGTTAATGATATAATTAATTAAAATTTTCGTCCGTAACTATTATTTCCTTTCAATTCGATAAATTATTGCCTTCTTATTTCGTTCATTCAACTCTTGCACCACTTTATTATGACGTCATTTCCGGTAATGTTTTACTTGTGGGTAAGTTTCATGACCTTTTCCCATTTGGCCGTCTGGCACTCCTTCGGAACAATGAAATCGTTCGGGTTCGGAATACCCTCGACCAGATCGTACCAGGTAGTGGTAACGGAGTTGGTGACGTTGTTGTCAGATACTTCGACCATTTTTATTGGATAACAGTTGACCAATGAAAACTGTATGTAGAACATAGCATCTGAAAATTGAAGAAAAAATCAAAATAAATACAAATTGGTAGTATTTTTAAGAACTTATTGTAAATTCAGACATTTGAAATTAAAAAGATAAAATTTCTTAAAAGCAATAAGGAGAATGTTTTATTGATTGTGATTTTATGGTGATATCAGGTGATATAATACATAGTTTGTCCAAGCTGCGATTTTAAATCCATATTCAAACACAATTATTTCAGTTCTACAACAAAGTATTATAGAATAAAATTGTCCTTCCGTGCAGTGAAAAGTGGTTCCAGTTTTTTTTCCTCTATAATGAACAGTTTTAAATGCAATGGAAATAATAATGATAACATAAATATTAACTCAAATTCATTTAAAATAGCAGTAAATTTAGCATGTTGTATAGTAAATGAAAATAGTACCTGTAGTGGCGTAGGAATATGTTCCGAGAGTTTTGACCAACCGGAGCACCTTTCGGTTTTATTATACGTGTGTACAGTAATACCATATTAATGACACGGCCGTATGTCATAGTAAAACGGGTCGTTTCTTCTACAATATACTTACTATGCCGGTACGGGATCTTGTCTGACCATTCCTGAACAACGAAGCTTTCCCCTGGTCCTCCAAGAGTCATCTCCCCTTCAAACGTCGCGTTGCCAGGGATTCCGATCGGTCGCCATGGTCGTGGGATGCTCTTTGTGCATTCCCTGCTCTTGATATCGATTTGGTACATCACGTTTTCGTTAGCGAACTCCATGTACACGTAAAATCTGATTATTAGAAAAATGTACAATATTATGTTATCATTTGTAAATCTTAACAACTCATAAATACAATAGAGTTAAAAAGGATAAACTAGACAAATCAATAAACCAGTATGTGTCATGAAGTGGAACAGAAAAAGGACCCGGATGATGCTAGTGACGCAACAGGTAAGTCTAGTTTCTTCAATATTTGACCTACTCCTGTTCCTTATCATGTAATAAATGTTCAAGACAAGGGTGTGCACCTCTGAGAAGAGCAGAATGCAGAAGACATTCATACAATATCTTTGAAGTGCTTTCAAAAATGTAATTTCTTCTAAATTATTGAAGGAAATTTATTCTTAGAAAATCGATTCAGGTTTCCCCTACGCCTCATTTTTTAACGACCCCCCCAAATATATCACCATAACTACTAATTTAAAGCCCGATATAAAACGTTCTGTTATCAAACCTTGTTTATTATTGAATATCAAAACAAAAACGTGTTTCACCTTCTAAAAAATCGACAGGAATTAGTTGGGGGAGGGTTTCCGTGTGCGTATTATGTCATATAATGTTTGTGCTATTTTTCACCTTTTGTGGGGTCATGGAGCTTCAGTTACACTAAATAAGTAAAACCTTACCAGTAATGGATAATTTCCCACTGTTTTACATATTATTTTCATTAAATTGAACATTATAAACTTGTACAGCATAAATCAACTTGCTACAATTAAAAAATGACGTCACAATGACAATTTAAGTGACAGGTCTGGTGTCAAAAATTAAATTTTGCTCGTGGAGCGAAAGAAATACAAATTCTCAGAATGGCCGCTAAACTGGCAATTTCTTAAAAAAAAGATAGAATAAGTTCCGCGAACAACAGGCAAATTGTTTTATTTACAATTTTTTTCAGATGCATGTTTGTTTTTAGAATTGGTCATTATATGTTGAATAGTATAAAAACCCATCAACAAGATCAAACCGCAACTTGAACGTGATTTTAATCACAGAAGTGTTCATCCTTAATCCTTTCACTCCTAGCTAGGTAACATTAGCAGACTCTACCATACATTTATCTGGGTGAGTCCATTGTGGTCCGCCGTGGTGAAAATGATAAGGTAACTTGATAAAGAATTTGAACTTTTGGTCGGATCTATGAGTAGCTGTATGTACATACTTTTGTCCCGGCATTCCTACGTCCATCTCTTCGAACAAGACACGGCGGCGGTTTGCAGCGTCGTAAATGTAGATATAGCGGTTAACGAAATCTGCCTGATGGTCGTAAAGCGACGCTCGGGCCTTCAAAAGGGCAAAAGTAAAATTTCTTATAATTTAAAAAAAAAAAAAAAAATGGCGGAAAAAATCAGCGCATTGGCTTTCATTATCATTTATTTAATGACAGTTTCATCGAAATGTTAAAATTGATTTATTTTTCGAAATAATCTGCAAGAAAATAGTTTGCCACATAGTGCTTTGGTTTTGAAGTATGAACGTATAAAATAATGTGTATTAGATACTGAATGAAAAGGATATTTGAGAAAGACTATTCAACAGATAACTGATTTGAATGTTTGATTGATTGAATGATTGATTGATTGATTGACTGACTGAATGGTTGATTGATTGATTGATTGATTGATTGATTGATTGATTGATTGAATGAATGAATGGTTGATTGATTGACTGACTGTCCCTCTTCAAAATGAGTTCTTATGAAATATATTTCTATAAGTATATCAAATGCAAGGAGAAAGTTATGTTCTTCTTGAGAGGACAAACAATATACAATTATTGAAATCATGTGATTACTCATTGCTTATAGGATCAAATAACGTACAAACAGGAAACTACGTCATAGCCTATAAAACAAATGGTTAGAACAGGCAGTTACGTTAATACTCATGAAATCTATATATAGAATAGGAAACAACGTCTGTTATCTAAAGATCACTCCTTTGCTGCAGACATAACATTCAGTGTATCTCTAACTTGTTCAATCTATACATAAGTACTTTAAGGTTCCGGTTTTGTATCGGTATAATAAAAAGGTTAAATCATAGGCTTGAGGGATAAAGCATGCTTCCTGTTCCTTTCGACCTGGCTTAATGCCCTTGGCTTCGGAATTTTTGTTATTTAAACATATTTCATTGCCTTGAATAGCAACGGGATTGGGCACACGTTATACAACTTATACAAAGCCATTTCCGTTATATATTACAATTATAATCGTCTTCGGGAATTTGAGCTGATCTCGGGGATCCAGAAAGTCGCTAAATCCCTGAAGCTTCCTTTGTACAGACAAAAGGTTATTAAGAGAATGCACAGAGGTTTAAATATGTGAAACTTACATGGAACTGCGACGGCGCTATACATGGTGTAGGGTTCTGTGCCTGAACGGACACAAAACACAACAGAACGGCCAACAAAATCGTCTGTAACATTTTCACCTTGTATCCGATCTGGGGATAAAATTATAACATACCTAATTGATTATATAAAATCATAACATACATAAGTGATTGAAAGTTATACATGTAACTGTTGTGAAATTGGCATGCTGCACTGGAAAAAAATCTCTTGACTCTTGACTTATTTAACATCACATTCACCGTTACATATTATATAAACTTGTCTAACATCATAAGGAATTCTAGAATTGATTAAGTATCATTCAAGACAGATTTTGATAATCACATTTTATATTTCCGTGAATCTTCCCATCTGGCGACATTGTTTACGTTTTTAAAAAAAAATCCCTTTTTTTCCATTTATTTTTGTTTATTTTTATTTTTGAGTTACACTAACGTTCAAATAAATGAATCAAAACACTGAAATACTTCTATGTATCTCAACCAATATTTTTTTGATGTTACAGAGTTCACAGCGAATATGTGTAGAATACCATAGGTGTATGAACGAAACTGTTTTTTAACCGGAAGTTGTGTATTGCAAAGTGATAGCTTCGTCTTCATAGCATGTTTATGTTTACATTCTTGGCCGTACAATTGCTTCATCTAGTGTAATTAGAAACATGTTTGTGCATGGAAATGTGGAATGATACTTTGACATAAACTGTATAATATACGTCCTATGTTTTGTGTACTTAATATTATGTCTACAAGTCCTATATTTTGCGTATATTATACAATAGATGCAAGTCCTATATTTTGCGTACATTTTATTATATATCAATGTTCTATGTTTTGCGTGCAATGAACCCCGTATATTGCCGCCATTTGTACCTCGACATTTCTGACGTTAAAAAGGGGTTTATTGGCGATATATCGAGGATAAGGTATAACGGATTTGTTAAGTAAGGAGAAAAAGAAAATTGTGAAATATGTTGGCGATAAGCGAAGTAGCAAATGATACAAGGGGCATTATATCGAAGTTTTGATGTGCTTGTGCACATGTCACGCTAGAATTATGACAACTGCCACAATTTTGCTTCATTCTTTTAATATATTCCTGTAACACATCTTCTTGCGTACTTTTCATAGCTAGGTATTTTATATTTTAATGCTATTTTAACATAAACTACTAATTCAAGAACTTTTACACTGTGTGGCTATTCCATATATTCATTCTATATGAACTGCAATTTCATTTAGATTCTACGTACATGCACGTGTATATCGGTGATTTTATAGCAAACTCACGGCCCAGGTAGGTACGAAAGTTCACATATCAGTCATAATAAAGAGAAAAACCGGCCTACTTATATCACAGAAAAGAAGAAGAAAAAAAGACAAGCTAATGTTGATTTTTCAAAAAACGATATTTTCACTGCCATTACGCAAGTTATAAAGGATGTTATTATTCAGCTTTTTTTTTTTTTGGGGGGGGGGGGGGGACTTTTTCATGTTTATAAGTTTAAAACAAGTGTACGTCTATTTCTGAAGTACTAGTCTCGTAATATTGCACACGTAAAAAGTTTCATAAATCATTTTCTCAAAGATGACTAAATATTATATATATTTCTTATAAAACAAATGCCAAAACAGTACAGAGTGCTAGACCATCGGTGATACACTTTTATTGGTAATACATTCGCCTTTAGTCACTGATACCAATTATAAGGAAATGGAATGAACACGTTTTTGAAATGATAACCAGCATCCTTAAAAAAAACACAGTACACTGTACCTACCTGTTAGCTACTTTATATCGAGACAGTTTACGTGTATATATCTTGATGGCGAATGATAAAGAAGAATAAATAGGGAGCCTGAAGTTGGTTCCTAAGTTCCGCTTAAGATAAACGGAACTGGGATCCAGACCCTAGTTCTGTTTAACAAAAAACGTTATTGGAGTTTGGAATTCAGTTCCGTATAAGACCAGTTCTTTTATATGGGCTATGTAAATGTTATTTTTTGTTGTGAAAGGTTGTGGGTTCGATTCCTGTACTGGGGTCTGGTCCCAAGTTCCGTTTAAGAGAAAACGTAACTGAAGTTCCCAGTGGATTATAAGAGGCTGGTAATGATGTTTTTCTGAAACATAACTAGTATTTTGGTCCAAGTTTCATTGTTGGTGTTATTTTAGTTTTAAAACGGATCTGGTTCCCAGTTCTGTTTTTCTTAAACGGAACTAGGGTCTGGCTCCCAGTTTCGTAAATGTTGAAGCCGACCATGACATGATCAAATGGCAATACAAGTAGAAATATGCAAATTATAGGACATAACAGGTGAAAGTGTATGACATATCCATAGTACAATTTAAGTTAAAGTATTATTCGACACGTCTTTGCACAAACATCTTAATAACAACGCAGACTGAGGCAATTCTACCGTCAGAATTTGTGTTTGATGTGTACCTAAAGAACCACACTACAGACTCACAACGATACTCGCAGTTTGGGTACAGTTTCATTCATGCATTTGTGATGAAATCCAACAACGGTCTAATATCAATTTAGAGTCAGCTAGGAAAAAATAGCAAAATTGTTCTTGGTATATGAAATAAACGAAACGTTTTCTGCAAGCCGTATACATTAATTTGATGACATATATAGAAAAAACGATTTTATTGAATTCAAATTTGCGTTTGTTCTCTTCAAAATTTCTGCTATAACCATCGTAATTTATTGTAAATGTGCGCAGTTTGTGGATGCAGTTTGTGAACTTTTTCTGTAGAATTATGAAATGAAAACATTTTTAAAACATCAAGCAATTCAAAGCAAATGTTAATATACGACATATGTGTACTTACATGGGCGTCAGGTGTGGATCCCTAACAGTTTGTGATCGCGAGGGGGAGGCGGTTTTATGCCTACCTCACGTGACTCCCGTACCCTGACCCTCAGACGATGCTCCTGAATGAACCCGTTGTTATCATTCTATCCGGAGTTCCTCTAGTGTTATCCTTAACGTGATCGATATATGACGAAGATACCGGGTGAAACGACATGGTGAAGTGCGTTTATCTGTAGTATGCGATGCTGAAGTGGCAGTTAATATAACTACTAGTATATGATCTCGGTTGTGTTAAACTTTGACCCAATCTCTTGTCATCAGACAGATAGGGTGAGTGCGATCCTCATATACCACAGATATCTTTAATCACAGAAGCCGTTGCAGTTGATAAAGAGTTACGTACGTACGGGCAATGTACCCTTTAGCATTAAGTACTATCTAGGGGAGGATAGAAGGGGTCTAAGCGTGTCTCATGGGCAGTGGCATTACGCAGCCGGTCTGAGCCTGTCTCGAGACAAGATAGGACCGTTCGTAACATTACAATAAGTATATGACACGTATAAATTCATTTATGGTCGAGACATAATAAAATACCTGTACATACATATTTCCTTTTTTTCGAATCAAAATGATGGCGAAACAAAATAATATGCTTTGAGTCTATTTCAGCATATCATCCTCCTTATCTCCTGACTTTTTTTGTGGTTCGTATAATAATTATAAAAGTTCAATTAAAAACGTTTTTGTTTTACCTAATTACCTATGTCACGGATTATATTGTTATGATACGTTTAATACTTCTGTCAATGTGAGGGAGAAGGGATATACATACTTAATTGGTGGGTAATTGCGCAGTGGAACTGGGCCGGGTGCTTCACGGTGAACAGATATAACTCAAATGGTTTGAGCATTCTTTTACAGCTTGGAGGTCGCAGGTTCAAATCCAGATATGGCCCTGTTGAGTTTTCCCTTTTCTGTAAGCGTGGTTCCTTTGACTAAACAATGCTTAGACAAACAAAGGGATACCCGAACCTGGGTTGCAAATAGTGTTGTCTTTTAGGACCAACATTTTCCAAAAGAAGAAAGATGTTCAGCAGGACTGAGTCGGACCCGTGACCAGATAACTCAATTGGTTAAAGCGTCCGTAGAGAGGTTGGAGTCTCAAAGTCGGATCACGATCTGGTCATGGGTCAGATGCATTTTCTCTCTTCAACCATTGCTCCAAGCACTTGGTGTAAGTTTGGCAAAGGGATCGGAAAACTGGATTGTAAATACGGCTGTGTTCAGGGATCAAGGTTTTGAAAAAAGTAGGGAAAGTGTAGTAAATGTAGGGGGTGGGTCGGGTGTTATCCCTGATGCCTACTGGTGATCAGGTGGCTCAATCAGTGCACCCGTCTAATTTTTTGGTTCCGGTCTGCCTGCACAGTTTTAAACAAGGTGCGACTATTGAGAACTGGTTATTAGTCATGACTCAGTTTACAGCCGTGGTCCGTATCTAAATTATTATTTATGTGTTGGCATTTTAATGTGTATTGTTTATTCAAAATCTGTGTCTCTTTTATCGAACGTGTCGACCTTCCAAGGTCAGCACGTGACGACAGCTCGTGACGACACGTTATCAAGAGACGAAACACAAACAGACGATTGCACTAGAATGACATTATCATAAGGTCAGCTAAATTATCATCAGCACATATATTTTCACTAAATGTTCCAACTCTTAATTCCCCACCAAACCCCTTTAATCCAATAGTAAACCATGTAGGGCCTCTGACTCAACATTTTAAAAGTATTAAACTTTCTGACGTGTTGGTTAAAAAAAGTCATCTCCACCATTTATAGATCGAACATTTTAAGAAGTATATTATGACGATTTAAAAAACAAGCTGGAAGCTTACACTAATTCCCTTCTCTATATGACGTTACGGAAAGGTTTATATGGACATTTACAGAAATAAATGATGAAATTTGGACAAACGGTAGAAAAAAATACAAAAGTATAATGTTTTGTTATGCTTTGAGCTATTTAAGTAATGTAGTGTTGAAAAGCGAACAAAGAAAAGGAAAACAATGCAGGACCTCTGTGGTGTAAAGAAATGGTATATCAAGCAAGACGATTTTTTTCAAACTGATGAATCAATCAAATACAATCAAATTTGACATTTATTATATGTTATCATATTGTATTATACCATAATATTGCTATATTGAAATATCAGTTTACACTACACCGCTGTATGGTGACCCTCCAGTGAATGATTACATTGTTTACATAACGTCATCACGTAGACTTGCACAAGCTCCACCAGTATCAGCGACAGACTCTATTAGATTTCACAAGTTCTAACTATTCAAAAACGCATGTTAATTGAAATTTGAGAATTTATTCTTGCTTCAGACGAGTTCATGACGTGATGAATTGAGCTGATTTCGAGACAACAAACTGGAAGCAATTTACGTTGAATGTGTTTCAAGATCAACTAGATTCGTCACTCCATGACACCGACCGAGGAAGTTTCAATCCTTAAAATCATTAAAAATGTCGCCTGATACGGATAGGCAACATTTTATACCATTGGCATGCGCGCAAAGTACATAGTCCTATAATTAGATGTTTTCTTAACAAAAAACGGATCACAATACTTTCGTTCAGTTTTAGATAATGGATTTTCTTAATCTCGTACATGCAATAGTTTTATATGTCATATACTCTCCCACATCTCCTTGATGTATCTTATGATTATTTGTTGTCTGTCGTCGAGACAGATATAGCTAAGTTCTATATTTATTTATTTCCTGGTACTCTATCTCAATATAAACATCTCTGTTTATGTTCAAGGACTCCTTCTATTACAGGGATCATAGAAATCAAATAAATAAGAGGAAAAAAGAAGATCCGTAAACTATAGATCACATGCTTGAATCTAACTAATACCGCATAACGGGTTATTTACGCGGACTAAAATTTTCGCGAATTTGACCAAAGATTAGAAAGTTAAGTTTACACGGTTTTTAATTTTGCGATGTAGACATTTGGAGGAACTCAATCTTAGCGGTGTTTTACCAAATAGACTTGCCACTCGGCGTATTAAATGTTAAATAGTCAAATGAATAGGCTTTCTGACTGCATATTGACCCATAATAAGTAAGTATATCATATGTATGATATAACCTATTTTCAAACATCATTACTTATATAAATCGTCACAACCACATGCGCGCTATTTAATGACTACATAACGGCTATGAAGATTGTTATCGCGGCTTATATTTACAATAGACATATCATTTTGCGAATTATGTTTTCGCGATCATCGTTAGGACAATGAACAATTTGTTCAAAAATGTGCTCTATGATGGAAGAGATTATGCAAAATCTGAACAAAATTGTCTAAATATTCAAATTAAAATAATACATCCAGCTTTTAACTTGTAACCAAAACTTTCATAACTGGAAACACGCCAATAAAAGTATCATTACAGTCTTTTAAAAAAATAATAAAGATGATTTGAGAATTCAAAGTTTTGGAGCTTTGATGGAATTCGGTGCCTAAAAGGCCCAACCATGCAAGGTCCGTTCATCTGGATCTTCCTTCGGTCAGAGTGATTCATGATCAGAAACGGATGTTGTGCTTTCTTAGGACAGAGGAGTCCAATAGGGAAACGGAGGTAAATCTTTGACAACTTTGTCCTTCCGTACAAATGAAGGAATATGAACCAAAGTTGTCCTGAAGCATACTTCGGAAAAAAACCTCACTGTTGTATAAATGTATTTATTATATGTAATCGTGGCTGAGTGGGGAGAATCGGGAAAAGCATGCTCACTTCTCACTGTGCTGTGTAAACATTGATGTCTTCAGTAGACCTACTTAACCACATATATTACTCTGCCTCATCGACATTACAGCGTGTCTAAATGGATGATACTGGTCAAATGACGGGGCAATAAAACAGCATGTCGCCCTCACGCGCTCAAGGTTCCCCGATCATCTTTCCCTTATTTGGAGCCTCTCTAGAAAAATTCGCAAGTGCCACCACAACTTAGTTCCGAATGACGGAAGCAGACGACAACCATGGGGCGTCAACCTGAGCATCTCTTCTATTGTGTTATTGTTTTTGATTCATATATTTTTTTTCGGCTTCTTCATAAAACAAGATTAACCTCAGGCAAAAAATTTAATGTTTCCCTACAGTACGGACAATTAAGTAAAATGTTTACTGCATAGCAATGAAGAAACCGTCGACGACGTGTTAAAGACATTTTGAATGTTTTGCTGACTAACAGTACTATAAATATGGTTGGTTTGGAAAGTATTTCGACTTGGCTGCACATCTTGAGGCCTTTCAAATACATATGCCAACATTTTTAATAATGTTATCAGTATGATAGCCATTCAAAATTGTCGATTTTTGTTGTTCATATTCATTATCAAATTCATAATTAACGTCGTCTACAAAAACAACGATCAAATTACGATGCCTGATTCTGAGATCACCCATGTATTACCAAACTAATATGTTCATTTCAAACACTGGCAATTGGTGGCAAAAAGTTGGAGTCCAAAGATCTGAAACGTTTATATTACTTTTGCACGAAACTCGTACTCTATCATATTTGTGTTTTGAAAGTTGTGTCCTTTCATTGTAATTTATGCATGTATACATAGTTCGTTCCTCTTGTTGTTATTTCATATCTGATTCCGACTTTGTCCTGGAGGGGTACGTTTTTGATACTTTACAAAGATCCATATTCATTAAAAATTAGGGGACAAAAAGAAAGAGCGTTTCTTGGCAATTCAAAACTTTATGAATTACGATTGGCAAACCAATAAAACTCTCAAAAATCAAACTTCATTTCTCGATGTTATACCGGCTTCAATCTACAGACTGTCTTCGTGGAAACTAATGAAGCTGTTTATCGTACATTGCAAGTATATCAAACTGGACAATGAAGCTGTTGAGTGCACAGTCTCAATAATTAATTTACAATTGTTAGCAGTATGCTACATTGTATGTTCGTATTACTGTCAGTCTAGCCTTTTTTCAAACTCATTGCTATTCTACTGTTTTAATGTTTTACTTTGTTTTTGTGTTGTTTCACAGCCCACCGACAACAAACAAATGTAAAAATGTATCAACAGAGAACGGATTGGTTGTAAATCATATCAAATTTTATTATAAAGATCAATTGAGTGTAAATAATCACATATTGATTGAACAGAAACGGTATCAAATATCAAATAAACTTTTCACACACGATTCATTATATAATCTGTTACTTTTTTGTTTGAAATCAGCGCATTCAATCATAAAATGTTTGACTGTAAATGGCTGATCACACGTTTGTTATAACAGAAATAATGATAATAACAAAATGAAAGTAAAGCTTGATTACGAATATCGATTTTATATTTCCATTGATCACAACAACAATATTTCCAAAACGTCCATTTCATAACAGATTATGAGAGAATATATGCCTTGCATTCATTATAGAAAAAGTGGTCATTTTTAATCTTAATTTGTTTTTGTACCATATTGGCGATTTGAATAGATCATCAAAATTTTTAATAATTGTCATTTCTTCCACTTTGGTCCATGCTTCAAAAACATCTTTCAAAAATTGATTTTCTGTATGAATACTTTTAATGTATTCAATTCCTATTTCTCCATTTTTTTAGGTTTACCAATTTCCCCAAACAAGTTTAGCCATTCATTGTCATTGAAGTATTCTCCTAATCCATGTAGTTTTAAGTCCATATACAATGTATAAACTTATCTAAGTCAATCATTTTGACTCCACCCTCACTATAGTCTTGAACAATTGTTGAGCGTTTTATTCTATCAATTGGTGATTGCCAGATAAAATTGTAAAAAATGTTGTTCAATGATTGAATTATGTTTTTACTTAGAGTAGGGAGAGATATAAACAGGTGATTCATTTTTGCAATGATAAAGATATTTTAGAACAGTTATTCTCCCTAAAGGTGTTAAAATTCTTCTTGACCATTGATGTAACTTGCCATCTATACTACCAATAGTTTTGTTGAAATTACAGTACAATGTCTTCTAAGTTGACAGAGAAATCAATCTCAAGCAAGGTAAATTTGTTTGTTCTCCATTTTAGTTTCCACCTGTAATGGTATACATAAGTACTATTTTTTTTGCTTCCTTTCCAAATAACATTTGTTTTTTCAGTATTCACTTTTAGCCCTGATATTTTAGCATATTTATCTAACATGTTTGTAGCCTCTATGAATGAAGATTTTGTGCCATTTAAAATATAGGATGTGTCATTACCGAACTGTGAGAGCCTGTGATCTATGTTATTTATGTTTATGTCCTTAAAGTTTTTATTATTTTTTACCATGATAGCTAATATTTCAGCTATCAAAAGAAATAAGTAAGATGATACTGGATCCCCTTGTCTGCACCCCCTTTTTATGTCTACGAAGTTGGATAAAAAAACATTCTATATGATAGCCGAGTATTTGTATTAAAAACCTGTATCCATTTCTTTTTACTATTTCCAAAATTGAAAAAAACTTAATACTTATGCAAGATAGTCCCATGACACAGAGTCGAAAGCCTTTTCAAAATCAATAAAAATAAGTTGTCCAGGTATATTATGTTGCTCTGTATAGTTCATTATATCATTTATTAACCTTGTATTTTCCCAAATGTATCTCCCACTTAAAAAACCTGTTTGTGTTTAAGAAATTTACAGAGTCTAAAACTGATTTCAATCTATTTGCAATACATGCAGATGCTAATTTGTAAGCTTTGTTCAGAAGAGTAATAAGGTCTCCAATTCTTAAATATTGTCCTGGTTTATTACCTTATGGAAGACATATTATGACACCTTGTTTTTGGTGGAATAGATAACTGCCCATTTTTGTACCCTTGATTTAAAGATCTTATAATAAAATATTTTAGATCTTGCCATTTATTTTTATAAAATTCTGCAGCATAGCCGTCTGAACCTAGTGATTTATTGTTTTTCATGTTTTTCTGTGCAAATAATAATTCTTTTTCTTTCAAATCACCTTCGATATTTACGTTTAGGTCAACATCTGCAACGCTTTCAAAGTGATTTGAATAAAAATCTTTGTAGAACATTTCTATCTCTTTCAACATTTCGTTCTGTTTTGTGATAAGTTCACCATTATTTTTTTCAATTCTGAAAATAGTTTAATTTATATAGTTTGTTTTTATTCTAGACTGCAGAACAAATTACTTATCTTTTCTCCCTCCTCTATCCATTTTTCTCTTGATCTGATCATGTGTCCTTTTAATTTTTCTTTTCTAATATCTTTTACTTCATTTTGTTTTGTTTTCTAAAGCAAGTGTGTCTTCTAGTTATGTATTACTGTTTTCAATTTGATCAATCTCCTCTTTTAGTTTACTTTCTAATCTATTTATATATTATTTTTTTTTTTGATGCATATGATATATATAGTCCCCTAATCTCTATAAGCATGGTTTCTAAAAAGAGTTGATCACTTATTTTCAAGTCAATTTTTTTTTCCAGAAATATTATTCAGGTTTTCATTGTGTTTTGGTGATGCATATTGCTATTTAATATCATTAAGTTGTTGCTTTACCTTGGCCACATATTGAGTATCACATAATAAACTATTGTTACATTTACATAATCCACGGTCTTTTTCAAATTCATGTATATTTAATTCTAATGTTAATAATGAATGGTCTGTTCTGTATCCTGTCTGTATGCGTGTTTGTTCTACTTAGTTCACGAGGTTATCAGATATAAGGAAAAAGTATAGTCTAGCTTGTTTAAAAGGATTTCGCTTTCTCCATGTATAGCGCTTATAATATGGGTGATTTATTCTAAAGCAATCGACAAGGGTAAATTCTTCCATAAGATCTGCAACCTTATCTCTAGCTCTTTGATTATTAATGTTTCTGTAGTTGTGTGTGTCTATTGCAGGATTAAGAACAAGATTAAAGTCAACACATATGATACATTCTGCATTGTTAAAATCTTTGATCTTTTTGCTTACATTTTCATAGAAATCTAGTTTATCATTATTTTGACCATAGATATTTACAAGTGTAATTCTTCTTTTTTCAATGGTTATATCGACAGTTAACATATTTGCTACATTGTCATCTTACTTATCATGATTTTCAAACTCAAAGTTATTGTTTATCATAATGCAAACTCCACGGACATTCGATTGAAAGGAATTAAACAAACATTTAGACCCCCACTTTGTTTCTATAGCTTTTTCTTTGTGACTTGTAAAATATGTATCTGGAAGACCAATTAATTATATTAAAGTTGGTGTAATGTGTTTTAAGATAGCTCAATACATCTAGTCTTTTTATTTCATACACAGGCCCTGACAGTTCACTGATGCTATTCTTACTTTATTATCCACACATCGTGTTTAAATTTTAATTGAACCTTAGCTGAGCACCCTATTAAAATTGCGAGCACATACAGCACATTACAAATCGGACATAAAAATACACAAAGGTAAAAAGGAAAAGTTGAAGAGGTAAGTGTCATCTTATTTTCCTTGTTCAACAAAAAACCCCACAGTATTCAGTATCAGCCTGTCCCTTCGTTTACATATGAATTTGGACAGTTCTGTGTTACATGTACATAACAGAAATTTCAAAAGGTTAACGTATCAAAATAAAAAGACAATGTCGAAAAAAATACAGCATAAGTTTATCATAAATTTTATATCATTTAACTTATTAAAATAATGACATTCATTCACCGAGACACTTAGCAATGCAAGTTCATATTTAATTAGATTTTCAGGTTAGTTTTCTTTTTTAGTATTTTTTAATTTTGCTGTTGTTGTATTAATCATGCTACTGCAGAGTTATACTATACATATTTATGTTGACGTGTAATTCTAAACCGAGCCCCTGTGCGCACAGGTTGACCGGGTCACTTTCGTTTCATCATGCAAGTTCTAAGACATATATTTCGGTAAAAGAACAGCTGTCAGGATATACCTAGAATGCTGTGCGAAATGACCTGACTTACGTTGTTTATGTATCCAATCTTTCCACATGTAAAGGTGCTTTTAGGAACTTGCATTGCTCATGTTCGAATGTATAAATGTATCGTCGGTTTCTATGTCCCGAGGGTGAACGTTTGGTGTACAAGTAACAAAACGGAATGACTTCTTCCTTTTCCGGATTACAAATACAATGTAAATATCAAAGCGGAATGACGATTATCGTTTTCGGCTTGCAAATAATATGGCCAATAGTGTTTATATATATATCATTAAATGTTTACACAAATGGGACCCAGCACTTGGTGTTTGAACAAGAGACTGAAGTAATATATTCAGAGTAACACTCTCAATATAATAACATAACAAAATAATTAAGTTTGTATTCCGTAGCTAAGAATAAACACTAAATGTATCGTCTTTACTCAAAAAGAGGGAGAACACATATCATCTATTTAAAGCGAATGATTGAAAAGAGAAAAAAAAGTATTACTTATAAATTAAAAAAGAATAAATAAATACATGTTCCTCTTGTACATTAAGCTACATGTATGTTATGACAAACTAATCCGTTTGATATTTTGTCAAGGTATTTAACTATATAAAAATATATATTATATTTGAATAAGGCCATCTCGTTTTTGGATATGTACTATTCCTTATCATATTTATTTAATCAAAACATAATTGGTGCAATTCATACGTCGAATTACTCAATATTCAAGCATATTGTATTGTATAAACTTTGTACTTTATTTCAGTACAATACTTTTAAATGACTAAAATGTTCGACTTGCCTTACACAGAAAACTATCCATCATGTTGTATACTTATTTGGTTTAAAAAACGGGACAACAGGTAAAACAGCATATGCGGGTACAAAAAAAGTAATATAATTCGTAACTATACATATATACACAAATGATTTTTGAATGAGATAGATTTAGGCAAGCAGTTAAGACTATATACGTATTTATATCGGGATTCATCATCTAGACCATCATGTGCCACCAAAGGAGCTTAAAAGAGACAGCACTTCTCAATAAAGCACTGTTTTTATATCAAATACCAGCTATGGAGCTACAGGTGTACATCTGTACATTAGAAGTATACATGTGTAAGCATGATGTTCAGTGGTTCTTTTGCAATGATATGATGAGGAAAGTCTATATACATGTATGTTATACATACACAAATTAAAAAACTATCTTTCTTCAGCTACGAATGTAGATCGCCGTTGTTGTTTTCAAAGGAACAAAAATACAATCTTCATGTAAAACTCTTGTACACATGTGGCACCACAATTTTATCATAAACTTGTGTAAAAATGAATACTATTTTCCGTGTTTATTTACATATGTACTCTGTTTACATTCGATGAGAAATAATCAATCATGTTATGGTTACACCTGAATGTATGCTTCTCTCTATATCAACATTATCCTAGATTTTTATGCAAGTTTAAAATCTTAGAAACTATAGCTTGATACGGCTATACATTTTTTACAGCTATACAATTTAGGTTGATTGAGCCATTATAGGTGTATTGATCCGCAATTGGGCGATGGGACACATACCATGATAAATAAAAATTATACTGAGTTATACAAGCATTTATGCATCGCAGTAAAACGTACTATCACATAATTGAACAAGACTTTTTTTTCTTCTCCTTTAGGAGTTTCTCTATGTTTTTTTGTAAATCCGAAATTAGTTCATTTCTTTCATCGGATGTATTTTTACTCGCCTGTAACTGCTCTTCAAGTTTTTCTTGCATTTTAGTCATTTTGTTTAGTATCTTTTCTTTCTCCGTTTCTTGATATTTCTTTCTTTCATCAGCTTTATCTAACAACCTTTGATTCAATTTACGATGGTTCTCGTTTTTCTTTTGTAATGAATCAAGCACCGCTTGCATAGATTGTTGTTGTTCGTTACCATCCTGTTCCTGTTCTGTTCTTTCTCTCTCTTTTTTGTGTAGAGTTGCAGTTAGAGTTTTCACATCTCCCTGTAACAGCTTCACTTGTTTGGGATCCACTTCATAGCCATCCATGTACTTTGCTAATTTTGTCTCAGCGTCTCGTAACTTAGCCTGTAAATCATCTTTTTCTTGTTCTATCTTATCTTCCCTTTCCTTATCCTTTCTTTTGTTTTCTTTCATTTGACGATATATATTTCTTATTTCGTTTTCGTTCGAAACAGCACGCTCACAACTTTGTTGTAGGTCATATTGTAAACTCCTATTTTTCTCTTCCATTTCCTGATGTAGTTTTCTGTACTCAGCTCTTACTTCATTCCTGATTTGCTCTTCATGTAATCGCTTTTGCTCCTCTTTTTCTCGCTGACGTTCCAGTTCACGTGTCCTGAAGACTTCCACTGCTTTCTTATACATTTCATTAGTATAATGAGAACCACCATTACGTTCAACGATTACGTCAACCATATCCACCAACTGTTTAGCATCACTGTCCCGTTCTGCTCTTGGTTTAGTATTGTCAAACGCAATGTACTGATAGTTGCATATATCCAACACGTCCCGAAGATGTTGTGTGCCTTTTTTAATAAATGTTTCTAAACTTTCCGACTGTCGTTCTAAATGGTCTCTTCCTGTAAATAGCACAATCATATATTTATATATGTCGTCACCAAACAACTCAGCAAGTTGTCTAATTGTATCTTGTTCTTCTTTAGTAAACCTCCCTATGGCGACAACAAGGATAATAGCGTGAGGACCCGGTATCGTCATATTGATTAATCTGCTGACCTCTTCTTTAGTCTGTTCTATGCTGACGTCAGTATCGTACATGCCTGGCGTATCAACAACTACGAGATGTTTCCCAAATCGACGCGCTTCGTCAGATTGACATCTATGAGTCACCGAGGCCCCCGCAACGAAAGATTTAAACGCTTCTGTCCCAAGTAAAGTGTTGCTTGTCGCACTCTTTCCAACTCCTGTTTTGCCAATCAACACGATCCGTAACTGTTGCTTCAACTCCTTACCGTAGTACGGGTCTGGAAATTGACGAATATTCGTTTAACAGTGTAAACAATCTTATGTGAGAGCCTGTTTAAGATATTGCCACCAAGTCTAGACCTTATACGTGTGATGGGGTTATTGAGTGATGGGGTTATTGAAACGAATACTATTTAACTTGTGCTTGTATTACATGTTATTCCGTTATCTATTTTCGTGATAATATCTTTGTTTTTATACATCATATGTTTAAATTAATACGAGAATTATTTATATTAATGAAAATATAGCTCGATCGTACATAGTATACAGTACTATATATTTTAGGCTTGATTGATTTAGCACAACTGGATAGTATTTGATATTTAAAATCTCTACACGATTTTTGTAGAAAGTAATGTTTTGTCCACACTTAAATATATATTTTAAATGTTTAATAGTTAAATCGACATGGTCGATAAAGCATTATCTTACAACCTATTTGAGAAGTCGTTAAAACATGTTTCTGATTTAGTTGGGCAACCATTGAAAATATCACAAAAGAATTGTGTCTGATGGAGAACAAAATGATTATTTTGTTTTGTTTAGAAAACTAAAACATATAATACGTTATAAGTGTGTAATTATTAAGGTTTTGTAAATGTTATAACATGTACTATTTGATATATTCTAAAGTGCATATATAATTAATATTGCATTATTGTCGGTAACTAGTGGAATGTGCTAGTCGATTCCCGTTTTCTATTGAGCATGTGCATCAGCGTTGTAAGTGTCATATAGTATATGTTTTCATTTCTTCGTTTATTCCAGTATTAAGGTTCTAATAAGGAATGAGGAGGTTAATGAGGAGGAGGTGGAAGGTTAATTGCTGTATTAAGGTTCTTATGACGAGGGGGAGATAACCCTTTGCTTTTGTTTTTGTTGCTATGTGTAGTTTGCATTAGTTTGCGTTTTCTTGTATAACTTACCCTTTTATCTCAGTCTATATATAATAAGTATGTCTAAAGCTGCTATGTCAATATATGTATATTTTAATTGAATTGGTTTTGACTGAATTAATCATATATATGTCCGTACATCCGTTTACATACGGCTTTGTGGAGATTTAAATGTAATAACTATTTAATTAAATTACTTTTACACAACACGTACATATCTTGGCAAGTTACTTATTAACAAAATAACATTGAATATTCTGAACTAAACACAAGTTTTAGCGATATTTTTACCAAAATATGCAGTTGGTATGTATGCTGATACGGATGCCGTCCCTGTGTGATACGGATTACGTTTACATTGATAAAAATGGAATGATACGGTTTACAGTCAAACAATCATATTTCAACTAAATGAAAATCAATATTTTTTAACAAATTTTAGGATAATTTTTTTAGTCACAAAGCATCAGATAGGAACAAATAGAATATTTAAACTTGACTTTCTTTATTTTTCTAGATCTGAGACTTCCCAAAAGTTTTTCTTTTGTGTTTTAATACTACACTCATTAAAAACTTGACCATCATTAGGAGTAGATGTGTATCAGTTATATAGACCGAATGTGTTCGTTATTTGGAAATCTAGACAGGTGCTATCGGAATCAAATTAGTATCAGATAATTATACAAGCTTACATTCTTATTCATATCACATATATTTCATTCACCACACACTGCAACTCGCACATGTGTGGTATGACTATCAAAAAAACAAAATCACATGACTAAACAAATGATGTATGTTTCCAATGAAAATTTCTATTGTCAAATGAAAGCAATTATTCTGTCTCGGAATAATTTAAGTTCAACTTATAAGTTATAATTAATAACTTTAAAATTGAAAACAAACTTACATGAAAAGCTACTTATTAAGGGGCAGTAACTCAAGTATTTCAAGGGACGGAGTTCGAAATGTTTGGTGACGCGACCTCACAACCTTCAACAACTAGAACAGTAAGTCAATGGCTATCTAAATGCTTAGTAAGGTAAAGCATTGCAAAGCAATCCATAGTCTCACACCAGTAATGGTTTATTTATTCACTGATCTGTACACTTATTTAAGTATATAGGTAATTGACATACTTTCTGTACTCCCTCCCAATTGCAAAACATACTTGCACACCAAATATTGTTAGCCAAGATGAACCAGTTTTACTAAAATCGTCATAGTAGTTAAGGAGAAGTTGTCCGGACAAATATTTCAAACAAAGGGCCATAACTCCTTAAAAAGGGTCGAAATGAAAGAATTACTACCCTGATGCACGACATCAGGGGTTATTTACCAAACATGTAAACTGTCATTGAAATCGGACCGGCAGTTTCGGAGACAACATTTTTTTCTCAACAAAGGACCATAACTCCTTTTTGAAGGGTCGGAATGAAAAAAATACTACTCTGATCAAATTAACCCCGTAGTTTTGGAGGAATTGCCCGTAGAAAGATTTTTCAACAAAGATCCATTTTAAAGGCTCGAAATGAAAATAAAATAACGTCTGGATGTACAACTTCAGGTGGTATTTATCATCTCTGGAAAGTTTCGTTGAAATCGATCCAGAACGAGTTGTCCGGACAAAAAGTTATGATGCACGAAACAAGGGCGTAATTACCATATCTATAAACTTTCATTGAAATCGGACATGTAGTTTAGGAGACAGGCAAAGTTTTATTTTAACAAAGGACCATAACTCCTCTTTTAAAGAGTCGGAATGAACAAGTACTACTTGAATTCACAACATCAGGGGGCAGTAATCATATCTGAAAACTTCCGTTGAAATCGGCCCCATTTGTCTTGACAAATATTTTTCAACAAAGGGCCATCACTCCGTAAAAAGGGGGTCAGATTAAACAAATAATACATGGAGGAACAACTTCAGTTGGTATTTATCATACCTGGGGAGTTTCGTTGAAATCGATCTTTAACTTAAGAACGAGTTGTCCGGACAAAATGTTTTAGGGTTTGTTCAACAAAGGGCCATAACTTTGTCAAAGAGAGTCGAAATGAAAAAAAATACTACCCTGATTTGCGACACAAGGGGGTAATTGCTATATCTGTAACTTTCATTGAAATCGGAGGGGTGGTTTAGGAGACAGACAAAGTTTTAACAAAGGACCATCACTCCTTTTAAAAGGATCGGAATGAAAAAATACTACTTGGATTCACAACATCAGGAGGCAGTAGCCGATTTGATCATGATAAGTTTTAAGGAAAAGGATTATTCAAGAAAGGGTTATAACTTCGTAAAAAAGTGATGGAAAAAGTTACCTGGATGCACATCACCAAAGGGGTAGTTATCATATCTTAAAACTTCCGTTGAAACTGGCCCCATCGTTTTGGAGGAGTTGTCTGGACAAGTACTTTCCAGCAAAGGGCCATCACTCCGTAACGAAAAGGGGTCAGTTTCATCTTTTGGGAAAGCCGTGATAAAAATAGCTACGCCCAAAATAGCGCAATATCTGGACCTTTCAGTGAGAGGTAAACATGTACAGCACTACACTGTCGACCGACAACACGGTGTTAGTTATGAGTCCGAGTTTACACAGTATATCGCAAGTAAGAGTATAAGTTTCATAATATTTACCTCTAATCAGAAATTTCTGTCCACATTTGGATTTAAATAAAAACGAACAGGTTCAATTAGAGCATGCACCCACTGAGAGGGCGCCAAAGGGAGAATTTCAAACAGCAGAATGTATGATATCAACAGGTTTAAACGTAAAATAGATCACTCATTTATAATGATGTTTGAGACGCTGTTGGGAGATGATTTTTATTCATAATAATTGCATGTACTTGTATTCTAGAGAGGCTAGGCTAATAAAGCGAGAAGTTACCTTCTCTCCTCGGCTGGAAAGACATTCCTGTTAGCTACAAAATCACCGACAGCTGCCGCTAAAACGTACGGCTGTGCAGTTATATTGTCTCCTGCCAATTTCCCAATATGAATTGTTCATAAAGAGTATCAAACTATATAATCATGAAGAATTTTGTGGCAAAGTTATAAAAAAATATTACTTCACTAAATTGTCCCTTTAACGATGATCCAATATTGGCTCATAATACGTACTGTCCTGTCTGTTGTCTGTGAAGCGTCATACGTTTACGTAATTCATACTAGTTGGTTCAATGTGAAATTCAGAACAATTTGCACAGATCATTGCATTAAGACCATTCCGAGGTCTACAGTTCATATGAGCTTTTACTCTTTTTTATTCCATTTTTACAATTACGATTTGTTGGTCCAATTAGCATCCACAGTCCGACGTTTAACTGTAAAATGAATTGAATTTCTTCACAACCTGTTTACTTTTTTGGGAAGCTATGTGAGAAGCCATATAATGTGAATGAATAAATAACCGACAGAGCTAATATGGTAAATTGTATTCGGATGTAAAGTAATAAATTGATTAGACACACGTACCATACGAAATGACAACATATGAAACTGACCCACGGGGCTTACTTAGTCTCGTTCAACCAGGCTCTTGTTGCCTGCGCAAAGCTACGCCGAATATAGTCTCGTTCAACCAGACGCTTGATCACTTGTAATTCAAGAATCTGGTCAAACACAATACTTCAGAATTACCATCACCAGAGGGCAGTGTTTTTACTTTCGTTTCCGGACGTTATGTCAACGCAATGAAACATTTCAATGAATAATGAAATTAATGATAAAAATTACCTATACATGCATTCCTGAAGTACCCGTGTATTCACTTTTATCGAGAACATTGTAAGAAAATTTGTCAAATCTCCAGAATAATGCCATATATTTCCATTCAAGCACCCTTCATGAACAAGAAACTACGACAGGAAATATATCACAAGAAAATGCTACACAACAAATTCACATCGAACCGTTTAGGCCACAACTGGGAAAATTATAGAAAACAGAGAAATAAGGTCACTAAATTAAGAAAACAATCAATAAGACACTATTTCATAGACAAATGTACAGGGGGCAAAACACGCAAAACTTTTGGGACACAATTAAACCTCTTATAACCAACAAAGGAAATCAAAAACAAATTGACATCGTCCTAGATGAAGAGAAAATAGTTAATGAGCAAACAGAAGTAGCAGAAATTTTTAACAACTTTTTTGTTAACGAAGCAAAAGAAATAGGTACAAACAGCATCGACATAAACAATACCCACCCTAGTTTATAAAAAATCACAGAAAACCAGAAACACAACACTCAAATGAGTCAATTCAAATTTAAACCAGTAGACGAACAATTCATACATAAACAATTTAACAAAATAAACCCTAAGAAAGCAACGGGCTACGATAACATATCGCCTAAATTATTACGTCTAGCACAACCCGCCATCACTAAACCAGTCACTACACTTGTTAATACCGCCCTATCCACCTCCACCTTTCCAGACAACCTAAAATCAGCACAAGTCAGACCAATACACAAGAAAAACAGTACACTTGACAAAGGCAACTACAGACCCGTCAGCATTCTCCCGGCACTTTCCAAGATGTTTGAGAGATCCATACATTCCCAACTCAGTGACTTCTTTGATGACGTTTTTCACCCTTATCTCTCTGCATTTAGAGCAGGATATGGGTGTCAAACGGCATTACTGAGAGTCATTGAGGACTGGAAGATGGCACTAGACCAAGATCAGTATGTAGCCTGCATACTGATGGATCTCTCAAAGGCCTTTGACTGTTTGCCCCACAACCTTCTTCTTCTCAAACTCCAAAATTATGGTTTAGATCAGTCGGCAACAAATTTACTTTCGGACTTTTTAAGTAATAGAAAACAATGCGACAAACTTGGCAAAACCACTAGCACATTTCAAAATTTATACAAGGGGGTACCCCAAGGATCAATTTTAGGCCCTATTCTTTTCAACATTTTTATCAACGACATATTCCATTTCATAGAACATAGCAACCTGTACAACTATGCCTACGACAACACACTCAGCAAAGCACACTCCTCACTAGACATAGTCAAATCTTCACTACAGGCAGACAGCGACGCACTAATACACTGGTTCGCAGACAACCACATGCAGGCAAATCCAGACAAATTCCAGCCAATGGCTATAGGCAAAAAAACACAACAAGAAAATATCACATTTAGTTTAGGACAGAACAATTTGATTCACTGCGAACCAGAAGTGAAATTGCTAGGTGTCACCATAGATTTCCAACTAAACTTTCATACACACATCTCAAACACTTGTAAAAAAACATCTAGACAATTAAACGTATCAAAACGAATAGGCAGACACTTAAACAGACTAGGCAAACTCACTATATATCACTCATTCATCCTCTCAAACTTTAACTTCTGCCCCCTCACATACTCCTTTAGATACCACAACACAGCAGACATGCCACAAGTAAGAACAACCAAATTTGGCAAACACTCTTTTCGATCTGAAGCACCAAAAATATGGAATTCTCTGCCAGACCACTTTCGAACAGCAACAACACTTTCGCAATTCAAAACACTTATAAACAGCTGGTACGGACCACCATGTAAATGTGTCACATGCAAACAACCTACATAATATACCACACAACAACATAGCATCACTTATTACTCTCATACAAGTACACAAGGTTTTTAAATATGCTTTTACACCCCATGTTTTTAGACTGATATCTGCTATTTTAAACAGCTACTTGTGTACATGTGCTTTTAACAAATGATAGTGCTAACCTAGTTGAAAATGAAATGTGATGTATGAGTAAATTATTGACTTTGTAACTGTTTTATTATGCAATGAGTATGTCCTGTATGTTAGTCGGTTTTGATAGCTCCTTAGAGCTAATGTTGTATTGTTATACCATGTACCGACTCTAAATAAAACTTTTGACTTAGACTTTGACATTGAAAAAATCATAACTAAGCACAAAGACAACAAGGCTGAATGAAGTTGGAAAAAAGCATGCAAAGCAAGTGAGATTTTACCTGTACACCATTCAAAACACCTTCAAGATCTCACTCAGGTAATCTGACTTGACTTGTATCAATAGCCTTGTTAGCTTCATGAATTATTGTAAAATATCCAATGAAAGTGTGGGGAAATCGATCGGTTCTGACAAAGTTGATAATGGTAGACGAGTTTGGCGGTACAACGGGTAGCGATACATCGAGGTTATACTGTATACAACAAAATAAGCTGCACGTCAGTAAGTCTGGATTAGTTCAGGAATGTCTGACGTTTTAATTAAAGTGACCTTAGTTATTATCCTATCATTATTTCCTGTTTATTATCTGACAGATCGTTATCTCACTGTATGTACCCTGAACTTGAACCCTTGAAGCGACTTGTGTGGGGAGCCCTGTTTGACAGACAACATTCTTGTGCGGTTCTCGCGAGGGTTTTCATTAAGTCACTCACTACCAGATAATAATTCATATTTACTACAATCATACTAGCATTTGTATCCTGTAACTCTGGGAGTGACTCGATCCGATGTTTTGACGAGCATCGTTTTTTTCACGCCGTGTTCACACAACAACTATATTCAATTATTCAGATTTGTTTTTTTAATTCACTTGACATCGCGTATTAAAGAGGAATTTTGTACAATATGATATAGCGCTTATATTGTTAAAAGTTGTATTTTACTGGATTGTTTGTCATGAAGTATGATATTTTAATGAATTGTTCAATCATAGTCACTGACTGTAGAGTGACAGTAGTTTAAAATGTTGTAAATATCTTGAGTTGTCAAACACATGTTTTAAAAAAAATGTCCATTCAAACCTTATTTAATCTTAATCAAGTGTTTTCCAATGTTCAATATGGTTATTATTCAGATGAAAATATCCTTATTATCTTGATAAACCGTTAGTCCAGTGAAAGGACCGTCTAGAGAGAGTGAGAAAGGACATGTTTTTGCAGAGAGCGCGGACGTTGCGAGTGTGTGTGAAAGTCGCCATTTTGTAAACTCTCGTGACCTCTCGAACTGTGTCAGCCGGGGTCACTTGAGTGCAGCTACACCTGTTTCGCGATTACGTAGCCATGACTATATTTCTGGTTCTTTTTATAGAACCACGCACCGGAAATATCAACTTATTATCAAAATGACATCTATTTAGGAAAAGTGAACCAAAAAAATTGGGATCGCTACTATGGTATGAAATACATCAATATTTCACTAAAAAGTGTCGAATACATCTTCGAAGTCCGCTGGGTAACGTGTGTTTCCCCGTTAAGCGCGTGCGTTGCCCCGTTGATGTTAGCGTTCCTACAAGGGGCGAATCAGTTGCGATCGGACATCCTTAGGGTAAATTTGGTTTATGAGCTGCTGGTGGCTGCTTTATCTTTGGATCGTTCCAAAACCTTGAAGTACTCAGTATGTTTAGTTTATAGGCTAAGGGAAGCAACTCGTAGATTAGGATACGGGAATGGACGGTGGATATTAGTAATGTTTACATTTAATGAATATTATTAACTTTGTCTATCTTAGCGTACTTCTGGTGTCCTTTTTGGGTGTTCCGACAGTTGAGTTAGACTTAAATAATTTATAAAGACTTTAGTAATCAGAATATTTCTAGGTTGAGAATTTATGATATAAATTGAGTTTTGTGAATATCCATTATGTAGTTATCTCCCTTTATCACTTTAATGTTATACCATTACAATAGCCATTTTGTAGTTATCCCCATTTAGAGCTCTCTCTATGCTAAACATGTGCCTACCACGTACTGTGGCGCACCACATGTACAGTTGCTGACATTTTTTTTATCAAATTGCTGATGAATAGTAGGCCAGCGAGAAACGAGACTGAGCCTAAAAGACTCGGGGAACCAAAGTCGGCAATCGCCAGTAAGTATGTGAGTGACGAAATGGCAGAAGACAACGAAACATTACATGGTTCAGACTCGAGCTCTGAGGACGGGGCCAAGTTTCAAGATACCGGACTGGACAAAAGCCTTCAAGACCGCGAGGAAGAATTGCGCCAATTGAAACTGGATAAAAGGAACTGGGCTGACGAACTCAATTTGAAGAGACACGGTCACGAATTAATCGGCTTCAATCCAACGCTGGCATGAGCTCTAGCACGCAAGGTGGGGACGATACTTCGACTCGTCCACAACGCGGGGACAAGGGAGGTATGCATTCAGTATTGGCTAATCTGTTTGGTTGTAATATTGATAACCCCAGCTGTCACTCATCAAAGTCTGAAGTTTACAAAATAATCGATTGTGTATGGAAGGAACCATCACACCGCGATGCGGACGCTATTAACATTGACTCCCAAGTAAACCGGAGATTCAGAATTTATCCATCGAACAATGGGGGTATGGTTCCATTACTATCTTGCTCCTCGTGATTGAAAAAAAAGAGGTAAACATGCAAAGCATTCGGGATTATCTTTGCTTCACAAAGAACACATTCCGTTTCTTTCACCGGTACTTACGCGGAAGTGTTCTCCTTTACGACAAGGAAAACCGGAAAGCCAAGGCGAAAGAAGGATTACATTGGTCATCCTCAAAGAGAGATTTACAGGACTTTCAACTACTAGCTAAACCAAATAACCCGACGACGAAACTATTAGCAGGTTGAGCAGGCACAATGGGGCTTATAAACGTAAAATAGGGCCTTTCCTACCCAATGGACGCGGAATTTGCCGACAATTTAATGCAGACACATGTAACCTACCAGCATGTAGACTGGCACATACTTTTAGTGTTTGTTTCGTGGGAGATTATTCAGCTACTAAACATCAAGGTCGTGATGTGCCAAATATATTGATATTGGACATTGAGGTTAAAGTTCCTTTGTGTTTAAGTGCGCGGCATGACTTATTAAATGAGAAAGATCCTGAACGTGATTATATTTTAGATGGTATCAGACATGATTTTAAAATTCTGGAGGAGGATTTTATAGAGGATATTGAAATTGACAATTATTCATCATGTGCAAAACATCGTGACTTAGTACAGAAACAGATACAAGATGAAAGAAACAATGTATATGTTATTACACAGACTAAACCTAGAATTGTAAATGCCTTGGGTGCCATACCAAAATCGGACTGGAAGATTCGGTTGATTCATGACGCAAACCGGCCTAGTAACGACCATATTCATTCTTTCTGACTGCTCGTGTACTTATATGAACATAAAAGAGGCTGAAAAACATGTAACACCAACTTGTAACATGGCTTATGTCGATCTGAGTAGCGCGTATCGGTCGGTACCTATTTACCCTTCAAATAACCAAGCAACATGCTTAATTTGAAGTTCTCGGGGGATTATGAGCCCACATACATGTTTGATTCCCGTTTGCTTTTTGGGGAACGTAAAAGCGCCCAGATCTTCCAAAAACTCATTAGTGCGGTTTGCCGTATTGTCAAGGACAGATTTGGTATTACGGTTATAGCCTAACTGGATGACTTTTTAATTCGTTGCGCTATGAAAGGGCTCTTCATATCCTCATAAAACCCTTAAAAACCCTAGGGTTCTCTATAAACTGGTCAATAATAGAAGGGACCTTCTTACGACGCAAAATAAACATAAAAGAGTCGGTGACCAACATGAATCACAGGGTGTTATTAACGGAGAAATTCTTCGCAAATATAGAATAGTGGATATCCTTCCTGGCAGTATTAATCGACTCAAAACCTGTTACATCTTTACAGACAGATGCTTGTACAGACGGTGATGGGGCATACTTTAAAGGGGACTAATTGATAAGGTTATTCAAACCCCCGGGCTAAAATATTGAGCAAAAGACCCCCTTCTATTTCTTGCTTATTACCTTAAATAGCTGCTTTTCTAGTAAAGTTATTAACTGTCCGCACATTTCTCATTTGCATATGGAGCCCGGATGACAATTGCTTGTGACGTCAATGACCCTGACTGACCCCAAAACGTCATAAATTGACGTCACGAACAATAGCGTGAAAAGGTCATTATAATTCCCCAGTCAGTCTGCGCGTGTAAGCGATCTAGACCCGGGGGTCGGATAGAAATTTCCAGCACCGCCGGAAATGCGTAAATCTCGGTCTAGTATGCAATAATACTTCTATAACAACTGGCGTCTAGATATGCCGGCCCTGCAATCGGAACACAACAACCTCAAATAACTTACAACATTATTTCTTGCTTTTTGTCGGTGGTGTACAAGTCTACAAAACAGATGCATTATTATTCATACAGACAATAACCCTGGTTCAACAAGGGGTCGTCGCGTAACCCAAAAGCTATGCTTATCTTTCGTAATTTTACATTGAAGTGTGTATATATTAATAATGTAATCGCAGATACAAGTTCCAGGCTCCACGAACCTCATAAGCTACATATTTTTAACTCTACTGTATGAACTAGTGCCGTTTCTACACCTGACACCATTCACTATTTAGGAATTGTATGATCATGTCTTTCCTATTTGTTGTCAAAAGATTGTGTGCTGGAAAAAGAACTGCAGGAGGTGGCAGCTGGGATGAAAAGCAAGGCTTGGGCTGATTCAACATGTCGGACATATGCTACTCATCTGAAGAGCTATTTATCATTATGTGAGAAAATGCATTATAAGCCAGTACCAACATGTCTTTTATGTTGTATTATTGTTTCACATATTAAATGAAAGTGTCTGTGATCCGATCTTCAAAAAGGAGCCGATTGCGCTAAAAACATCGACACATTTCTTTGCCTGCACTTCCATTATCTCTTCTTTGCCCAGTTATATTTAATCGAACAGAAAGTAATAACATTTCTGCTGATAAAATGAAAAGTCACAAAATAAATGATCTAATTAGTATTACAGGGGATAACCTTCTTTTTGTTCAGGGGAGCCACACCTTCTTAGTTGACTTTGTTCTTGTACATTCGCTGTCTGTTTTGTGTACGAAGCGATTCCAGCTTTCTCGTTTCCTGTCGATACATATACAGAACTATGTACTCGTGTGGTGGGTCAATACCGAGAATATTTGCTTCAAATTATAACTGAGTTAATATCCTTCTTCTACTGAATGGAGAGGATCCTAATTAGGTCTGGAGCATCATTGGGCCAAGTGGACTAAATTTGGATAAATGGTGGGTGTGGCCCCCTGGGGACAGAGAGGTGGGGCCTCAATAGGGGAAAAAGAGGTAAAAACGTTTGAAATCCTTCTTCTACGGTATGGATTAAGGGATTTATCCTAATTTGTTTGGAGCATTCTTGGGCCAAGGGGACTCAATTTTGCATAAACGTTTGTTGTGGCCTCCCTGAGGGCAGAGAAGTGGGCCAAATATGGGAAATAGAGGTAAAACCTTTAAAATACAACTTATACTGTAGGGATAAGGACATTTTTCTTGTCTGGACCATCCTTGGGCAAAAGGGACCCGATTTTGTATAAATGGTAGGCGTCGCCCTCCTGGAGACAGAGACCAATAGAGGAAATAAAAACCTTAAAATACCTCTTCTGCTGTAGGTATCAAGGGATTTTATGCTAATTTAATCTGAAGCATCTTTGGGGAAAAGGGACTATATGTTGAAAAAAAAGTGGAGTGCCCCCCCCCCCCCCCCTTAGGGGCAAAGGGGTTGGCCGAATAGGGGAAATAGAGGGGAAATAGAGGGAAATAGTGGTACCCTTTAAGATCCATGCTCGGGCCAAGGGGACTAAATTTTGTATAAACGGTGGATTGGGGCCCCTGTGGGCAGAGTTGCGAGGTCCAATGAGAGTAATAGAGGAAAAAACCTTTGAAATCCTTCTTCTACCATATAAATAGAGGGATTATATCCCAATTTTATCTTGAACATCCTTGGGCAAAGGGGACTAAATTTTGTATAAATGGTGGGTATGGACCCCCTACGGGGCTGAAATTTGCGGGGCCCAATAGGGAAATTAGAGGCTTAAATCTTTAAAAAAAATAGTCTTCTGAACCACTGGAGGAATTCTATGTAATAAGAATAATTCCAATTGTTGCTTTATCATCCAGGTGAGCTATACAGGCCCTCTAGGTTGTTAAATAAACCAATAGCTGAATTAACTTTAATTCGTGTTTTTCCTAATCATCTCTTCGCCAAACTGTTAATCGGGGTCAATTAGGAGGGAAGATTTTTAACTCATTAAATATATATGATTAAAATCATAATCATAAGAACATTTAACAGATAGTTGTGTTCCAAAGAACACAGACAGATAAGTTATGCGTTATGCGTGATTATATGTTTTGCATGAAACTGAACATGAAACAGATAACGCTGTACATATTTCACATACGCAACGATAAGAAATAGATTAAAATTCAAAACAAATGAAATGAAGGAAAAATAAAACAAAATATAAAAGGTCACCTGTTTGTTGATCTACTGGTTCTGGAGATATTGCAAAATGTCGAGAGCTGTAGTAGTCACTTGCAGTTCTGTTTCCTCTTGACAGCCAATCATCGACATCCGTTATAGTTGATCGTCTACTGCGAGATGAAGGTGTAGGAGTAAGGTGTAAGTGATCGAGGGAAGAGGATATCTCCCGTAAAGATGGGCTTATATCCTCAACGGGTTTCGTTGTCTTTTCTGAAATACCCCAAGTTATTTTTAAGTCATGTTCTTTAAGCAGATTTCATGTCATTATAAGTAACTGCCACTAGACCTCGCAGGAATATATGCCCGAAATATACGTAGGTTACGTTTTTACTTATAGTATATAAGCAATAGTTTGTCTTTGGATGTTTGATATATAGAGGAACAAATCTGAAAGAAAAATGTTTAAACCAGGTAATATGTAGTTAAACTTGTATATATCGGAAGCCAGTGCGATTTTCTTACATGCTGAGCTCTATTCAGAAGAGAATATTACATTGTACAGATGTGATATTATTATTTATATAACAAATGGGATGATGATTGCCAACTACAGATATACAGGCAAAAGAAAAACGACGATTTTCAATTGAAAAAGGGACCATTTATGAAATACCTCAAACCACGGTCACAAAGATGAACCAGAAAAACGAAACGATTTAAAAGCCCCTACATACCTTCTTTGATCAACAGGGGACTGTATCACAATTTCAGCCAATGAGAAGGCATGTTATTGCGGCCTTTTTGTCCCAGTAGGAAACAGAATGTGTATACCAATTTTAGCAAAATATGTTAATATGAAATTTTAAACCAATCAGAGGCTAACTTACGGTGATCCATTCTCAAATCTGTGTCTGCAATAGATTTCCTTGTATCAAGAAACACCTACATATCAAATATGATTAAAATCTGTCAATACTCAAAGTTCTATCAATCAGAGACAAGTATTTGGCAACTTAAAAAACGAAAACGAACATAGGGTTTGCAGTACCGTAACACACTTTTATAACAAAACCGAGAGAAAATCGTCAAGATATTTATTCAAATAAGCAGAAGCCATTTTGTGGGGCAATTTTGTCGAAAAAGTCAACTCTCCTCCTAAATGCCTCTGCTGCATTCAAGATCAGATGGACCGTCTGCGTGACATTGACGTACACCGATAATTGTGTCACTCATTGGGGATACAGATATGAATGCTTACCTGTTTGCCGAGTGATTGGTTTTGAACGTGTGGCTAAATAACCTCTGTTGCTAGATGCACTTCTATTTTCTGCTGACCACCGATCAAAGTAAGTCCTTCGTCCACTGCTATTTACAGGTTTTCGAGTAACATGTTGGTGCTCGAAGGGTCCCGAGGATGAGTATCTATCTTCCACACGATTCCATGTCGCACCTAAAAAAAACGATGGTAAATAAATTCCAAATAAATTATCATAATCATGATGCCCAGCTTATGTTTTAAACATTCATTATGCAAAACGAAAGTAGGTAATTGTGTAAAATGGAATATACGCTTTGATGTTTGTACATGTAAATGATTCAATTATATGTAAAGTTTTACCAACCTCGTATCCTTTCCTGAGCACCTCTCAACCTTCTTCTTCTTCTTGAACTTTGTCGATCATCTTCATTCATGCCACCAACACCTTTGACAGTCATGTGAATATTTTCATCGTTACATATCATTGTTTGAGACGTTTTATCCAACAACCTACCGTTAAAGAATAAGAGAAACGAGTCTGAGGTAATTTTATGCTTGTGACATATTGCAGTCTGAATGCTTTCAAAAACCATGTTGTTGTCAACATCTATGTCGAAAAGATATTTTGAGTTGTGATACACATGGGCTTGAACAAACTGACTACCGGGGTTGTTTGCAACACGCTTGAGCGGCAAACGCTTTTGAAAAGTAAAATAACCACTTGTTTTTAGAGATGAGCTTCCGCAATCTGTATGAGGGGTTGAAATTTTCGAAGCATCCTTGCCACAGGCAGGAATAATATCTTCTTCAACATTTTGGATACTGTCGACAGGAATACTGTTAAGGACACTGTTCTGTTTACGATTTCGGTGCTCAACACATGTCGTGATGGATGGACACTACAATAACAATTTCATTATGATAGAAATATACCACATGAGAAAAATTACTTAGACAAATATGATTACAAAAAAAAAGATTTTCAGTCGAACTGTGATCATATCTGATCTAAGACTGTTTCAAAACGATTCGTTTGCAACGAATGCTTGAATTGAAACGGGTCATGTTATTATTGCCGAAAGAACCATGATTCACTCATGTTAAGCTCCGATCATCAAATTTAAGCAAGACCCCCTACTTTTTTTCTGAATCTACCTCCGGTGTGTGACCCAGTCCTTGAATGAAAAACATATTTTTAATCAGACACAACGTCAACATTTGTTTTTGCGAAGTAAAAATTCACCGATGTCGAAACGAGCTGCTTGTCATGCATACTGTAGGAATCTGGCCATTATTATTTCAAAATGGGATCTGTAAACCGCTGACAGTAGGTTGTTCATATATCCAAATATTCAGTCTTGTACAATTGACAGGCTCAGCACGCGTCAATAAAAATGGGCCGACTCATGAAAGCTAGTTTCTGATTGGTAAGTTCGTCATGAGAACATGCCAATAAGGTTCTCAAATTCCTTCAATCCGGTTAATTACTTAATTGAGGCGATATATGGATGATAAGAAGATGAAAGGTTATAATATTCAATAAGTTAAAATCAATATTTATATTTTATTTGACTGTACATACATTCCAAACGACGCAATATCCATGTAGGTAGTGTGAATATATTCTGATTTTATTTGTAATTCCAAAACTTAAATTTGTGTATTTACTAATAAGAATAATAAACATAATTCTCTATTGAAGACAATTTACCTTTGCTATGATATGATGGTAATTTCTTTTTCTGGAATGTTCAAACCCCGTGGGCACTTTCTTGACAAGCCTTGGTCTTGGTGGTGTTATGGGAGTTTGCATTGTGACCTTCTTCCATGGTTTTTTCTTTTTGAGTTTTCTAATGGAAATGACTGCTGGTTTGTGCCCCCTTTCTTTTTTGTTTCGGTCATGTTTATATTCTGTATACGTATGGTATCCAACAAAGCTACTGCTATTTAAGGAGTCAGGAGTTTGAACATGTTCCACTTGTTTCTTGGTTACCTGCTGTCTTCTCTTTCTGATTGACGACTTGGACCTTTCTAGTTGTAACGGAGCTTTGTTTACTTCAATTTGCTAGAAAAAAACTTTTATAAATCATGATAGTTTATATGTGGCTGTAGTGCCAACAAAAGATCCCAGAGGGATCTTGGCGCCCACCATTGTACCATCTTCATCAGTTCTTTGTCAGTTTTATCTTTTCTCTAATCTGTTTGATCGAGTCATGTTAACAGTAAATGCACCTTGAAGTAACTTTTGATCAAAATTAATACTGCTGTGTATAAAAAACTTATAAAAAAAAATAAAAACTTCGAGAAAGATCCCTCTTGTACTTCCTGAGAAATAGTGATAACAATAATTAGTTAAGGACGGACGACCGACCAAGGACGCAGGGCGATTTGAATACTGATAGTGGGCTAAAAATATAGTAGCCAGGAGAAAGTGTTGAAAAAGAAATGAAGAAAGCTAAAATTCACATAAATTTGAGAATATTAATAAGGTGTTTCAAACAAACAAAACAAAACCGTTCAGAAATAGTGCTTTAATTAATACGATACTATCTGTAAAGCTATTAATGTGTTATAACACGTGTGCATCTCACAACATACTGCTTAACCGCAGCATTGCTGCACATTTATATATATTGTCTTTTTTAAGTATTTATATTCAAACTCACTTTGTCCAACGTAAGAACCATGTCTATTGAAGACTCACAGTATAGTTCAACGAATGCATACCCCTGAAAAATAGATAAGACAAGCGTCTCAAAACTTAAGATTGCAGCTAGAGATTATTTATAATCTGGCTTTAATGATTCTGATAAATCCTGATTAGGGATCTAATTAGCAGATTAACAGAACAGCAAATATGATGAATCCAATCAGAAGAGCAACATTCTCGATATGGTGATAAATAATGTGCGATTTTAGAAAATGATTTCTCCCATAAGCATGTAGGTTTCATTTCTCATGACGCATTGGATAAACCTGCTAGGTTTTGGTAAACAGTTTTGGTTATCCAGTAGTGGGTTACTCCTTGGACATGATTTCATTGGTCAATATTTGATTGATGACGATACGTGACAAAGCATGTCGACGTCAATTTGTATTGTGACGTCATACTCCATGGCAATTGTTTCCGCATCGGAAACATAAATGATGTATTTCAAAGGGAACAATGTGTTTTTTTCTGATCAAATACGAATGTTATGGAAGAAACAGGTTCCCAAACTCGTGATGATTAGTTATCACGTTTATCTTACTCTTGTTAGTTAGTTTTCAAATTGTTGAAGACACTCGTCAATAAATATCAACTCAAGGAATACGTCAATTTAGGTGTATTTTATTCTAATGAGATTACAAACTAGATTTAATAGCCATTACCCTGTGATTCCCTGACCTCTCCATTGCACGAATGCATTGCGTGCAACACATTTGTCTTTAACTGCAGAACGTTTACTTCTGTATTCTTAACACTGTGATCTAATGTACTCGCCGTTTCCGAGGAAACTTCTTCTCCGTAATCCTGGTTCATCTTGTTGCTAGTTGTCTTTGACACACCATTACGATTTCTACTTTTGCAAATTAAACCGCAATGGCCTTAAGAGACTTTTGGAAGTAAATGGTTATGTAAAATTATCTGTGGCCGCTGAGCGTGCGGACCAGGCTTAGAAAATGGCGAATGAAGACATTTGCGGTCATTGACATGATACTAAGGATGTGTGAAAATACACATACATTTTATTGAATCAGATTCAATGAATAGATTTTATATGATTATCTTATTTATAATTCTGTTGGCAATAAGCATGTTTGCAAATGCCATTATGCTTATGAAAGAATTATTTTTTAGGCATCATTAAAATTAATTATTACAATTTCATGGAACTTAAGTGATATGTTTTCGCACTCGTGAAAAATATCAAAATATTAGCCACACGAGTGAAATATATTTGTTATTACTGAAGACACCATTAACTTTTCTATTTATTACATTTTTAAAACATAAAACATTGAAATGAAATGCATTAAAAAAGGGCGGGAATAAGAAGCGTAATTATAAGCGCCATATTCTAATGACGTCACGCTTGGCAACAAGGCTGCGCGCCATTTTGATTGGTATTCTCAACGCAATATCGACGTTTTCTGCTATTTTCTGGTATGATTGCTTATAAAAAAGGTCATTACTGGTATATATATGGAAATACTTAAGTTTGTGTACCAAACATTTACCACAAACTACTTATTCTACCGTCGCTTCATATGAATCTGAACAAAATATCGTTGCCTTTGAATGCAGCGAATAGAAGATACCGTTATGATTGGTCAATACTAAAAAGTGATATTTTCACACTGTGAAAATATCGCTTTTGATATTTGTCACAGTGTGAAAGATATCAGCTTTATCAAGTTGATAGATTCCATATTTCACTGGCAAAAATGTAATAAAATGATATTATACGAATATGGACTTTTGTGCTGGTGAATATGATGTGATATGAACCAGAAAGAGTGATATTGACTGTGGCGAAACCGAGGTCAATATCACTTTTTCAGGTTCATAGCACATCATATTTACCAGCACAAAAGCCCATAACTGTTTTATCATATGCTTCAACAATAAAATAAAACAAAACAAAACTCAAGGTTCTGATTTTTGTAAGCGAGCCTCCGTGTAAAATTTAGCCAGGTTTGAATTCAACAGTTCAGCTTCGTAGGTTCTTTTTCTTAAGATAAGCATGGAGGACATGCACTGCGTGTGTAATGGCCTTTTTATGTTAAACGCATCTTTATTCTCGGATAGTTTTGGTAATTTTCTGATGTAACGGAGGAGAAACGTTCGCCTGCAGCCATCTTCTAATGTCGTCTGGCAGATCGCGTTCTGGTCTAACTGCGCATACGCTACGACAGGTTCCTGGAATTTCCATATAGGCTATATTAAGAAATCGATATTCACCGGATATAACCAGTCTACATGAGTTTTTGAGGACTGGTCACGTGTATATGATCCGACCAATGTGATTGCGAGAAATGTTCATGCATATAATAAATTTCATTAATGCTTAAAAAATGGAAACCTTACCTTATTTGGATGTACCCATATTTTCTTTACCTGAGCAACTGCAATCATAAAACGCAATACACTAGATAACACTATACGAATAGTGTCATGAACGGTAACACGAAAACGCAAACATTTTACAGAGATAATCAAATCATTTTATCAGTAAAAATACATTTTAATCATTTCTAATGCCAGGTGTTCTTGTTCAAAAGCATATTTCAAAGACTTCCACAGAAACCTTTAAATCAGGTTACATACATAATTCGGAAAAAAGTGCGATAAATAACGGTAACATTTGATTGGAATATTCATCTATCATTTCCTTACGGATGCAGAGAAGCCTTTAGGTTAATGATTCCTGAATGCTTACTAAATATCTCGACATACCTGTTTCAATGCCTTGTTTTATTATTCGTGACACAGGGGCATGTTTTAACCCTTTAGGAATGCGGGTCACAAAGACAACCGTCATTGTTTTTACCTGCAACGTTAGAAAATAATGACATTATTAATCGTGATTCATATACCATGAGCAAAACAAACGAAACATAATAAAGCGTTTTAAAAAAACGATTATACAATAAAAGGTATTTAGTTTAAAGAGAAACTTTCAAAGTGCATAGTCATAAGGGTTAATTGTTTATTTCTTATGTTGTATTTCTATCTAGGGGCCGCGATGGCCAAGTGGTTAAGGCATTCGACATTCTGCCACCATTAGCCTTCCGCCACTTGGTCGCGGGTTCGAGACCTTTGTGGGGCAGTCGCAAGGTACTGACCGTAGGTAGTTGTTTTTTCTCCGGGAACCCCAGCTTTCCTCCATCACCAAAACCTGACACGTCCTTAAATGACTATAGACGTAATAAGACGTAAAACACAAACAAACCAAAGTATTTCCATCTATTGTAGTTTTCGAAGTAGAAAGCACGAGAAAAGGAAAAAAATCGATAACTACAAACATGTCACTTATCAGGTACAATCTCAAACCCAATAAATCATTCTACATTGTACCTGTACTAAGCACATTGACATTTTTTTATATATCTTAAATGTCATGCTCCGACATGATTACGATCCAAGGTATACTTAACGGAGGTGGGACGTTTTAGATAACATATAAATGACGACGTACCTTAAATCAATAAATAGACATGATATATCAATATTTGAGAGTAAAACGTTGTGTGAAAGCCATCACCAAAATGCGATGTACACAATTATTATTTCAATATTCACATTTTTTGGGAACCAGTCATTTTAGTTATATTAATGATTGTCAAACCACTGCTCAAAACTCTTAATATGAATTGACATTTTTTTCACTAACATAAGTGTACCTATAAAATAATTTCTGATAAGAAAATCATACATACACCTGTCACCTGGAATGACGAACAAGGACACTTGGTTGAAAGTGGGTCAAGGTCATTAATTTGAACAAACTTGATAGTCCTTCATCCCTGCATGCTACAGGCCCAATATCAGTACCCTGGGCCTTTTGGTTATTGAGAAGTGGTTTGAAGATTTTAAGGCATTTGACCCCTGTCACCTTAGGAGTGGATCAAGGTCATTAATTTGAACAAAATTGGTAGCCCTTCACCCATGCATGCTACAGACCTAATACCAGTACTATGGACCTTTTGGTTATTGTGAAATCGTTTGAAGATTTCAAGACAATTGACCCATGTCACCCTGAAAGTGGGTCAAGGTCATTAATTTGAACAAACTTGATAGCCCTCATCCCAGCATGCGCCAGGCCCAATATCAGTACACTGTGTCTTTTGGTTGATGAGAAGAAGTTGTTTGAAGATTTTAAGACACTTGACCCCTGTGACGTTGAAAGTGGGTCAAGGTCATTCATTTGAACAAACTTGGAAGCCTTCATCCCAGCATGCTACAGACCTAAAATCAGTACCCTGGGCCTTTTGGTTATTCAGAAGAAGTTGTTTGAAGACTCAATGACATTTGACCCCTGTGACCTTGAAAGTGGGTCAAGGTCATTCATTTGAACAAACTTGGTAGCCCTTTATCCCAGAATGCTACAGGCCTAATTTCAGTACCCTGGGCTTTTTGGTTATTGATTAGAAGTTGTTTGAAGATTTAAAGACATTTGACCCCTGTGATCTTGGAAGTTGGTCAAGGTAATTCATTTGAACCAACTTGGTAGCCCGTCATCCCAGCATGCTACAGGCTCAATATCAGTACCCTTGGCCTTTTGGTTATTGAGAAGAAGTTGTTTGAATATTTTAACCTATTTGACCCCTGTTACCCATATTACCCTTCGGGCCAGGTGAGCTAAAAATACAACAAATTCAGATACTACTTCTGCATGGACGAAATCTGTAAAAAAAAATAAAAAAAATCGAAAGTAAAAAGATGTGTCTAAAATTTAATAACACGAATGGGATTCTAAGTTTACTTGCGATCTATTGTGTATGTGTAAAATAAGGATATATTTACTTTCAGTATCTACTCGATTTTTAGGGTGTCGTTTGGCTTAATAGCCCCTCTAAATCGATAACTAAAAACATGTCACTTATCAGGTACAATCTCAAACCCAATAAATCATTCTACATTGTACCTGTACTAAGCACATTGACAATTTGGATATATTTTAAATATCATGCTCCGACATGATTACGGTCCAAGGTATACTTAACGGAGGTGGGACGTTTAAGATAACATATAAATGACGACGTACCTTAAATCAATAAATAGACGTAAGTAAATAGATTTTGATTTGGCCGTTTTCTTTGGGGACTTGAATGTTTACAATTAAATGAAAAGTAACAGGTAAAATGGCTGGGAAAATAAGTAAGGTCGGTCGGGATTTTTTAAATAATAACAAGAGGCCCAGATGGCCTGTATTGCTCACCTGGATGTTGAAGCAATCATGGCAAAACATTCTCCAAATGAGTTCCAGGGAATATGCCAGATCCCAAGGCCAATCCTTATAGAATATCTGTATTAGATTTTTCATGCCCAGAAATTTTATGTATGGTTATGGGGCAGGGATCTCAACTGTTTCCAAGCTGTGACTCAGAAACTAGGTCCCTAGGGTATTACCAGACCCAAGGATCAATTCTACTATCATGACTGCATTCACCATTTTATGCCCAGCATTTGTATACATAGTTTTGGGGTGGGTATATCAACAGTTTCAAGTTATGACCCAGCTACTATGTCTCCAAGGTAGGGGCCAGACCCTAGGGCCATCCTTGCGGCAAATGTGCATTTTTCTCTTTATCCTCAGCAATTGTATATATGGTTATACGGAATTGGGATCTCAACCATTTCCAAGTAATACACCTTTTTGGCCTTAGCCCTGGGGGCCAGGCCCACCATTTGTTCAATTTTGAAGCACCACCACCCAGGGATGCTTCCAGTCAAATATGGGTAATATACATCACTTGGTTCCAGAGAGGAAAAGCAATATAGCCAGATAACCCTTTCTAGCCCCGTTCCTCAGCCCCCTAGGGTTTCAGCCACATCATTGGTACAATTTTGAATCACTGCTTCCCATGAATGCTTTTGATCAAATATGATTGATATCCAACGCATAGTTCTATAGAAGAAGTTGTTTATAGTAATATAGCTAAATTGCCTCCTTTTTGCCTCGACCCTCAGTCCCCTGGCGGGTCAGCCCCACCATTTGTACAATTTTCAATCCCCACCACCTAGGGATGCTACAAGCCAAATATGGTTGATATCGATCACTTAGTTCTAGAGAAGAAGTCGCTTAAAACAATATATTTACGGCCCAGGATAGTCATTAGGGCCAACAATTAAAACTTAAAACGCAATGTTATTCTTTGTACTACGAAAATAATAACTATGAAATTGTCGTAAACGTACTACGTATGTTTTAAGTATTTTCTAGAAAGACAAATAAATAGATGGGTGCCCTTTTATTACGATTCATTCTTGTACAAACTAAAAACAATATATGTGGCACGTAAACCAAAACCTAAGTAGATAAAATATGCTTACCTTTGCTTTTTGCCTTTTTGTTTTTCTTAGCGTACCACGACTATGTCGAATCTACACTTTCTTCACTATTTGTCACAATATAACATACCCAGATGTACGCCACGGCATAACAAATACAAAAACGCCTATGCGTAGGTACACACACAATGTATAAACAGGCGACAAATGTTTAAATACTCGTTCAACATCAACGCCAAAACATTAGTCGCTTATGATGCGTGCATTTGGTGACAGCAGGTGTATTTTTTTCTCGATCCCCGACCTCCAGTACAGCAGTTTGTCTGAGAGTCGACGTTGTTAGTAGAGCGGTTGTCTGAGAGACGATGTATTCAGTACAGCGGTTGTTTGAAACACACTGAGGTCAATACTACTACGGTAGGTAACACGTTTGGTTAGAACAGTGGTTGTATGACAGATGACAGATAAGGTCATTACGTGAAAAATGTATATAAAAGACGACCGTGTTGGGACAGGAATTGTCAATACAGTTTTCTTTATAAGGGTTTAATAAAAAATCATTAATCAAATTGTCCTCGTATCGTATTTTACTCCGCTCTTTGTAGTTTGATAAAGGACTGAAGATATAACATCTGTTTTATTTTAACAAATATCAATTTTGAAGTTCATTCAGAGCGCCTTGCTAAGCCTACGATAACAAACTGGATACCGAGAAATTTAAACCTCACCTTGCTCGGAAAGACAATAAAATCTCATATAACGCTATTTGTTTCTGAAATGTATGCCACATGCTTCCTTACAAATTATGCATGTGATTTACATTAGAAATATAGCCACTGCAATTTCTTATATACGCGTTTAAATGTTTGACATATCCTGTTTCCAATGTTAATTATGTTTGTTCATTACAAATACAAATATATATGACAAAATCACAAAATCACAAAGTCAGAAGTAATCCAGAGTTATCTATACACCTATGTATCGTTGATATTTACTTTTTGCTCGACACGAAAAGTGAGATACTCAAAGGGGACACATGTGCACAATGTTTGGAATCATTCCCTGTAGCCCTTTCTGACTAGGTAGCCTTAGTCGGTAACTCATAAAGAACATCTGTACCCAATTTGGAGGCAATCGCTCCTGAAATCTTGGAATGAATTCAGAAATATCTCGTTAAACCAACACTGGTCCTGATGAATTTCCCCCTCCCCTGTTAGCGTGGCGACATTGACAAACAGTAGCTTAAAATACTTGGTGTACGTTTGGCAATCGGGTTCGAAACTGGATTGTTAACTGTGCTGTCTATGGGCTTAAATGTGATTTCTTTACGATACATTTATGTCGCAAAATTATGAAAATATCTTGCCGATACGTTACTAAAAGAAAAACCTATTACTACAGTCGTTTATTATCGTTTAATACAAATTTCAAATAGCTTGAAATATTGACTTATATCGCATAGACATCCAGCGACATTTATTATATAAGCATTTATATCAAGTATCACGCATTAAAACCGTATTTGTTTTACAGATACGTGATCTGTATTTGTCAAATAAAACTGTAGCGTGAGGGTACCTACAATGGAACGGTACCCAAAATGAAACACTTTTGATATATATGATGCAGCATTTTCTGTTTTATTTTGCATAAAAATGAATGGTATATATTCTCAATCAAGATGGATGAAGTTTTATGCAATTTGAGCAATTTTCATCTGCTTACCTCTTTTAAATCGCTCATAAACTCAATTGAAATAGTAGAAAAAGGACATGAAAAAATACCCCGAGAAACGGTACGGTGCGACAACACAAAAGTCATATCATATTTCCTAACCTGAGTCACTGTATGTTCAAACAAATATTTTAGGGAATAAATAAGTAAAATTTGTCAGAAATTGTCAGATAATTATTTCAAATGCTGTAAGTTTTTTTCATAAACTGACTTTAATGTTCCATTCCGGGTCCTCTACCAGGTTAAAATTCTAAGTGAACACGACTCAAATCAATCGCTAATGATACATACTTACATAAGAAATACACAAAATGAAGGATAAAGCCATGTTCTGTTTCATTTCAGTAAAACATTTGTCTTTCAAAAGTAGGAAACATTAATATTTTTCTTCATAACGAGTTCCATTTTTGGAACCCTCACCCTACTCATTGCCGTGGTTATTTTGTTATAACTAACACGATAAAACTGAAGTGCAACATTATTGTACAATGTGTTAACTAAAGTGAATACTGAGTGTTTTAATTTTGTTTAAAATCTTAAATCGTTTCTTATAACAACGATACTCTAGACTCAGGTTATGTTCGTAAAATGTTGATGTGGATGATGTAGTCAAACCTTTTACCAGCTGTACATGTTCTTTTGCACCAGCTTGCTTAAATTGGAAGAGAAATATCTTCAAAACAAAGTTAATTGGATTTTAAAGGATTAATAAGTAAAACGATATGAAAGAATTCAGTGGGACATAAAGGATCACATCTCTTGAAAAACATGTGAAGTATATGTGCACTTTGGTCACATTTCTGTTTTGGTGAATTATTTTCTCAAATAAAATTGACTTGGTTATGTGAACATTTGATCCAAAGTGGTGATAACATGTATTCAACGTTTGTTTTAGTCATAATGTTAAGTAGCATGAGTGTAATACTTGACCGATAACGTATCTGTTGGAAATGGTTACGCATCTGTTTAAGGATTGAAACGAGTAACCTAAGACACTGAAAACATATCAATACCTACTGACATTGCAACAGTGAATTATGTTTTTTTTAAATTTTTTATTACCTTGGGTCTTTTGATATACATATTACTGAGACACTAAACGCCTTTCACGTGTTTTTGTTATCCCCCCCCCCCCCCCCTCATATCTTTGTATGACGAAGACTTTGGCAGAAATGGAAATACCAAAAGCTTATCAAGAGCGCATAACCTCCAATTCATGCACACAAGGAACAATGTAGGTTTCAGACTTCCGATAAAAAAAACAGTCAAGGATCTATAAGAATATAGAAATAAGATTCTTGTAACTTTCTAAAATTGATTTCAAAACGTCACATCTGAATGGGAGTAGATATTAAAAAGGTGGTCAGGATAAGATAAAGCCGCCTTGCTTTCTAATTGTGTTTGGAGCTTTTGTGAATCTACATCCAATATAAAAAAAATGTTATAAAGTTACTTGTTTAGATTCTGTGAACAGATACGTTACAAGAACAATTTAAATCCTTGTTTTAACGCATCATACCATAACCATTTCTTTTTCTCAAAAAAAGAATAGTTGTTAATCAAAAATGAGTACAGACAGCCCCTCCTTTTGGTTTCAATTTTCTGTTGGTTAGGTGTAGACCTTAACCTTACTTATCACAACAAAAAAACACCATTATAATTTAAATGAGTAGTTGGTTCGTCTTTCGTAGAAGCATACAACTGAAATTCTCAATAAGCCGGTTTTCCCCCAAATGACGAATGTTGTCAAACTAATAACGCATTGATGGATTATTGATGATGCAACTAAAACTAAGAATCATTTGTTAGGGTGTCCATGTAAAAATCCCTTGCTTTGGTTAGTGATCAGGTATTTACAGAGAAAAGAGAACAGTCAGAAGCCATCTCAAGCAATGATCTTATGTGTTCATCTTAGAATAAAAGTATCTTTTAACTTTTGTATACCAAAAACATGTTTATTATAGGTGGACTAGGTTATGAACTACCAGCGACAAAAATATAAATTCAAAATATGTGGTGAAACATATTCAAAGACGTAATCAAATAATCATATGGTCTATACATCAGAGGTCATGGCTGTATGTATGGTCAAGTTAATATATCTGAAAACTGACAGAAAAGAAGAAAAAAATGTTCAAGTTGGGATGGAATGACTATTTAATCAACAGAGAAAATGTTTGGAAAAGATTCGTTGGTTTAATCCTTTTCAAGATGGGCACCTAAACATCAATTTTACTAACCGGTCAGCTGTCAGATCCTTGCGATATCAATGGAATTCAGAGATTGTGTGTTTGTTAATTTTTATATAAATATTAAAGTTAGACGCCCTTTTAACTGCTGATGACATTTACAGATAACAATGTGTAAGATGCTAGAGTATGAGATGTGTTCGAATGGCAGATTAGGAAAAAAGAAGGAAGAGAAAAAAATGATGCGAGGTATTAAGTTTGTTTTCAAACTGGTAATTATGGATTCACAAGAAAAAAAGAAAAAAATCAAGCTTTTTCGGATCTTTTTAGCCCTTGGCTGCAACTGTTCTGGATTTTGAAGATTGCTATTATAGCTAACATAATAAAGTAAACTTGATGTATGATCACACTTTCCCAAAGCTGTCGATAAGACAATACTAAACCCAACCAAACCATACTTTCCCATAGTTCTTTGAACAACTCTGGCAACTCGGTATTGACAGTAGTAGTCTTTTATTGGATTAATATCATTTGGTGTCGTGCTGTACTGAATTATATTTAGTCTGGCTCTTGTGTCAGGAGCGAATTTGACAACGGGTGCGGTCTTGAGAGTGCTGATACACTTATATTTCATAATCTCCATTAGCTAATGCTAACTGGTAGGTGCCACAAGTTATAGTCTTCAAATATTCCAAATTGAGCTCTGGAAAAGTGAGTGAAGATGCATCCATAGTTTCGAATTCTGACATTGCTCTCTTGGAAGTCATAACATCATTTTTCTGTGGAAGTTCTCTGTCTTTTCTGTCAGTTTCCAATGATCTTTGATAAATTGATCCCTTCGAAATATGCATGCTCAATTATATACATGAGGCAATTTGATATAAGTTGAGTTTTAAAAAATGTCCAATGTTTACTTACGGTCATGATAAGACTCTAAAATTAATTGGAATTTAGTAACTGTCCTGGCAATGTTAGCCTGTAGGTCAGAGTGTTCGTATTGGCCAGGTTTAAGGTTAATGCAATACTGGTAATACCAGCTGCCCCCTACATTGGCAAGATATCTCTAAAACCACGATCAACGACTACATTGTCGTCTTGATCCAATCATGTGAGCTTGTCTGTGATGTGTTTTATAATGCTTCCATCATTTTGGCTTCCAGAGAACGGCCCTACTGTGTCCAAAATGGTCGAGCTATGCTCATAAATTCAAGACAATTACACTTCTTCTGGCCACAGTAAGACATTATCTAAAGCTAATGGTCAGCACTTTCTTTAATATAAATATATGTACCATCTAGTATGGCAGTCACTCTGTCTCCAAAGAATGTTTCTGAGAATACAGTATTGTGTGAAAGTATATTCCCTACTTAAATGGTCAGGACCAAGGAACACTGGAACTATAAATTTATTAAATGCTTGTTCTACAGAATGAATGGCTTTTGAAATAAGAGACAGAGAAAGGCCAAAAAGAGCGGAACACTGTTTCCAAGATATATCAGTTTTTATCTTTACCCAAAACAGTAAAAGAGCATGTGTAGTTTTGATATATACTAAAGAAGAAAGAAATGGGACCAAGTACGAAGGGATTTTGAGTAACCGTTTTTTGGACCAACCTGTCAAATCTTCGGAGACAGTGTGGTTTTAGAGAGAAAAATTCAGAGTAAAGGCTGATCGATTCTTTAATAAGTTGTGGGACACTTCTAAAAGGTCATCAATTATTTCAGACGACCTACTTAATAATTGAGAATCCAAAGACTCTTTTCCTTGTAGGACAACCTGTGAAATAGGCATACACGTGATAACGCAGAACACCACAATTTGTGTGTGAAAAGTAACTGATGCCTGTCACGTTTTGGCAGAAATGTGGATTTGTTTCCGCTCGAGTTAACATTGTTAAAACAAAGACAACATGTTTTATATGAACAGGACTCATAAAATAGGTCCTTGATTGTTAAGAGAGGAAAACTAATACATGTTATAGTTTCATCTTCCAAACGATCTGAGTCTTATTCTCTTTTGTGCAGATACCTTATGTAGCACTTCGGACAAATACTAAAATCTTCATTTAAGCAATCAATTGTATGCCACTTTCAGTCAATATATCCAAAAGCCATTTATATCATTTTTTTTTTACATTTCTTATACCTTTACATTTATGATATTTCTCAAAGATACAAGGGAAACCTTCACCAATTCACCTACTCTTCATAATGAAATGAATATTAACAAATGATTATAAAATATCACCTAAAAGCAATGTAGAAACAAAACTCTGATGATAAAATGAATAAAAAGTGATAACAAAATGTACAAAAACAAATTCTAAACAGTGTGTTTGTTTGTTTTGTACTGTTTTACGGACCATGGACAATTTGTGTCATTTAGGGCCAAACAACAGTGTACAAATAGCCATTCACAAAAACTGAATACATTAAAATAAGAAACAAAAGGTTCAAATGTGTAAAGATGTCAAAATATATCAATAGCAAACGAATTGTTTATAAAATATATCATATCTTATTATAGATATTATTTGAATGCAAATAATCAAAGATTGATTGCACATAAACTGTATCGAAGAAACGTTTAATAGAGGGTACATTATAAAATCTGTTTGAAATCAGCGCATTATATCATAAAGTGTTTGACTGTAAATGGCTGATCACAGGCATGACAACAAGTTTGTGACAAGGATATTGATTTCATAATTGATTGTTAACAAACAATTCATTAATCATGCCTAATGATGAAGCAAATCTGAATGGATTTTTTTGCGATCTAACTTGCACTGAAAAGCTGAATTTCATTACCAATTACCTGTAATCAGGTGCATTGCTTTCTGCTGGACGCCAGGGAGGTGTCTTTGCCCCTCACCTATTTGGTTACACATGATATTTTGTTGTGCGAAATAAGTACTTTTTAACACTTTTTTTTCGACTGAATGTTTGCATACATATTTAAAATAACACCATTTCGTCCTACTTTTAAAATGTGTGGTATACAAGAATAGTAAGAATGAAAAATACTATATTTTACATTAAAGTTGTCACAAAATTTTCGTTTTTTTAATGAAACATATTTTTTACTAGCATGAAAGAAAACGTTGTTTAATGTATAATGATGCACACAATTTGATTTTTCTTTCAGAAAACAAATGTTCAGGCTGATATTCCATTTTTCAAACCCATGCTGTATTTAGGTTAATTTACCATCTACATAATTAGTAGAGTGATTCAAAGTAATAACTCCTATTAGGAATTGAATAAAGTTAATACAGCAGCAGATAGCTCGTAGCACTTATGACGGTACAGGCTCCTATGTAAATTTAAAATAGCTGGAAATAATCCTTTTAATTTGTATTTCTGGCTGAAAAGGGGACATAGGGATAACAATTGTATTTGTTATAACGAGACGAAAGACAGCCTGACTATTGTAGTAGAATGACATCATCGTAAGGTCAGCTAATGGGACAAAAGATAGAAAAATAACCGAAAGTTCATTGCTTTCTTATGCGTATAACACATCGGCTATTTAAATAATGCAGTGTAGGAAAGCGAACAAAGAAAAAATAATTGTGGGACCTCAGTTGTTTAAAACAAATAGCTTAATATTGCAGACAATATTTATTGCCTAGGGGCATAGGGGTGGGGCTCTGTTTGAACTGTTTGTTCTCGCTATATATCAAGTACTGGATGGATCTTTTTGAAATTTCATATGTACTCAGCGCAGCTACCATGGAGTGCTTTTTTTTTTTACTTCATACCAATTATTTTAAGCATATTCAGGTGAACGATACAGGTCCTCTGGGCCTGTTGTTAAAGACTATGGTATGTCTCGGCCAAGGGACAGAACTCAAAAGCTTTCCTCACAGGGGCGAACGCTCAACTAAAGGCCTAAAGTGAGGCATTGTCATGTGTAGGCACCCTTTCAGATTATGGCCAAAATTTAATTCTCGAACCAAAAACATTTTTGTGAAGCTCACATAGCCCACTTCATCATGCTTATACCAATTTTAGTACAGTTTTATTTTTAAAATTTATTTACATTTTATCATTAGTCATTTAACAAAAATATCACCCATGGCCACAACCCTCTACTGTACACTGCTACCTTATACATCACTTATTTGTTCTGAAAATTCTCTGAAAACCCTTTAGATGTCTAGATATCCGTATTCACTCTATTTATAGTGATCGAGTAACATGCATTCGCCTTTTTAGCAATTTTGCTTTGCAATTTAGCACAAGCTTTGCAAACTGTTATGTATTTTAAATTGTAATAATTATGTGTGCTACACTGCCATATTTCTTCTCTCACACTTTCCACAGAGGTTTATTATCAGTATTTTAAATTCTGAAAAAATAATGTGCATTTTCACTCCAAATATGTCAATTTTTTGTTTTTTTTCTTCTTAAAAATGGGAATTATTTCATGAAAAAATGCTATTTTACACTAATTTCTTCCTGATTCCTGCAATTATATTAGTCAAAAAATGATCAAAGAGGTGGTTTAAACAGTAAACAAGAGTTTTAAACCAATTTCTGCTATGAATATCACATGAATTCACTGTAAATTACATAAACAAAGCACCAATCACTATGAGCACCATTTTTCAAAACAATGCCAACGGGGGTAATTTGAAAATGAAAAATGTCCATCAACTTATATTTTTCAGGTTTGAAATTATTATTTGGGTAAAACAAAACTCTGACATTATTTGTATGTAAATAGCACAAACGTATGTTGATTATATTGTGATGAGGGTTTCTTTATTCATGACATCACAGGTATTATGATGTCATCAATGCTGTGGGGTCATCAATGTAATTATCTTTGATGTCATCAAGGCTCAATGATGTCATAATATTACTTGTTCATAGCAACACACCATAAACAACAATAAACAACACTGTGAAGTAAATTAATGATGGGGGAAAAACAGCTGGCACAAAAGAAGAAGTATGAGAATTGCTACTGCAAAAATGAGGGACCACAAATTAGTATTACCTACTGCATGTAATGCTAAACCAAGACCTGGCAGCTCATCAGACCCACATTTCTCACCTTTTAAAACTGTGCTACCCGGCAAGAACAGGAGGCCCCCAAAAAACGCGATGGATGCCATACAGCACCAGTACCAAGGACCGGAAGGAACGCTACTTTCAAAGATGAGACCTGCTGCAGCTGATAGGGAAATAGAGGGCACCCTAGCTAACACACAAAATGGAAACATAATAATATCATAAAATCTCTATCTGTTCTGTGCCAGTCATTTACACTACACTCATGTCCACAGTCCGACCCTAATATCAACATAGTACACCTAATGGGTCTGTGCATTACAGTACAAGGCAAGTGCGTTCACTGCAAATTTGTAACATCGGCTATTAAGATGTACAGAGAAATAGAGTTGAACGGCAAATGTCTAGCACCTGGTGCAATCAACCAGAGCATTGTGCTGGCCACTACAGTCTGTTGTTGCCGTGAAAACAGATATGGCATTTAACAACAGGCTCCAGGCTGGGTTAAAGGCAGTCTCTGCCTCCTCCCCACAGGATCACAGATAGATACCACAGTCTCAAAAAACAAACAACACAATACAAACGACGTCGACACATAAGCAAACTCAGAAAAAGTAGCCGCAAAATCAGAACACAATCTCTACAAATAGCTCACCCCAGCAAAATATTATACACAACTAGGGTATCAACATCAACATCAACAAACATTGAACACGAACTTAAAAACAAACCACATATTTCACTAGGGATTAACAACGTCATGAACACTATACTCGCCCTATTCAAAAGATACAATAAGCAAAGCTTCGGTGCCCTCTACATACTCCATCAAGCATACAAAATGTCCTATCACTGTTGATGTTGCATGGCTCTAAAGACAAATGGTCGACATTAACGCATAATTTGTTGTGACAAAGATGAGACACATGCAATTGAGAGGATAAAGGTCGGCAATCATTATGCATGAAATACTGTAGGCGATGAACAGTGACACGCCATCTACGATTCCGGAACATCAGACGTATGACACCATAGCCATCTCTATTTACTGTCCCTCCCCATTGATGACAGTGATCACTGGAAACTGTATGCTGTGCCAATTTTGCCACAAATAGCTGCCTTTCTGCCACTGATATAACCGAACTGAATATAATCGACATTTTACACTTTGCTAAATGTTTCTGTAGACTATATCTATAAAAATAAAGTGTAAACACAATGTAAATTGATATATCATAAAAAATCCAAAAAATTGCACTTTCTGTATTGGTAACCATAGATACCACATTGTAAACACAGTAACAAACAGTGATATATAGTCTAAATGCATTGTGATATAACCTGAGACTTGCTTGTTGTCTGTTACGGACTGCAGAGGAATTTATTCAACAGGAACCAAATGTACCAAATAGCATGGAACTGTACCTAAGAACTGTAGAGTGATCTCCCCTTATTCATTCCCAATATGAATAAATAGATTGTGCCAAAAATCATGTTTATTGTTCTTTTTGTGGTTCTACGCAAATACTGAAGGTAAATAAGGCTTAACCAAGTATAAAAAGCACACATTTCATAGATCATTTTTTTCTCTATTCGTATAGGTAACAGTGTACAGTAGAAATGGCCCGAAACAAGGCACATGAAATGTAAACACAGCGGATTTACCCTACACAACACATATATACATATATATATATTTGTAAACTGCATTATATTTGCAATACATATAAAGTACTGAGAAGTGTATAAACCTCTTTTCTCTATGTATGTCACTTGTGTGAAAACCGTGGTTTCCACATCAAAAATTACCAAAAAATCCGTTTTTAACCCCCGCAACTAGTATTTGTTGTCCTAAGTTCTGTCTGAAATTAAAGAATACCTACTTGGTTGCAGAATTATCTGGGTCCCAGTAAAGTTCTCAAACTGGAATTGTTTGCAATTTTGCGTCGTGTGCTGCTGTCAACATTTTAGCTCCTGTTTAGCTAGCTTATCATGTGTAGGCACCCTTTCGGATTATGGCCAAAATTTTATTCTCGAACCAAAATAATTTTTCTTTTTTTTTGTTAAGCTCACATATCCTACTTCATCATGCTTATACCAATTTTAGTACAGTTTAATTTTCATATTTTTTTACATATCATTAGCCATTTAACAAAAAGATCACCCATGGCTACAACCCTCTAATGTACACTGCTACCTTATGCCATACCGCAGCGTCCGTCGTCCGTCCGTCAACTTTTCCCAAAATTCTCTACTTGTCATGAACGACTGAGCATATTTTGACCAAACTTGGTCAGATGCATCCTTGGTGAAAGGGCAACATATTTGGTATAAATGGTGGGTCTGGCCCCCTTGGGGGCTGAGGGGCGGGGCCCAATAGGGGAAATATAACTAATTCTTTAAAATCCTTCTTCTTCTGTAGGACTGAATGGATTTGTCCCATATTTTTCATCCTGGGTAACAAATTTTGTATAAACCGTGGTTCTGACCCGCTGGAGGCAGAGAGGCAGGGCCCAAAAGGAGAAATAGAGGTAAAACCTTTAAAATCCTTCTTCTACAATACGGATTAAGGGATTTTATCCTAATTTAGTCTGGATCGTCCTTGGGCCAAGGGGACTCCATTTTGTATAACCAGTGGGTGTGGTCTCCCAGGGGGCAGGAGGGCGGGGACCAATAGAAGAAATAGAGGTAAAAACTTTAAAATCCTTCTTCGACCATTGGGATTAAGGGTTGATTAAGGGATTTACCCTTATTTAGTCTGGAGCATCCTTGGGCCAATGGGACTCAATTTTTATAATTGGTGGGTATGACCCCCCTAGAGGCATAAGGGTGGGGCTCTGTTTGAACTTTGTTCTCGCTATATCTCAAGTACTGGATGGATCTTTCTGAAATTTCATATGTACTTAAAGCACCTACCATGGAGTTTTCTTCATACCAATTATTTTAAGCATTTTCAGGTGAGCGATACAGGTCCTCTGGGCCTCTTGTTAAAGACTATGGTATTTCTCGGCCAAGGGACAGAACCCAAAGCTTTCCTCACAGGGGCGAACGCTCGCTTAAAGTAAGGCATTGTCATGGAAGGCAATGTAAAAAATGATGTCTTCAGTAGGCCTACTTAACAACTAATATTATTCTACCTAATAGATATAACAGCGTGTCTGATTGGATGATACTGGTCAAACGACGGGACAATAAAACATCATGTTGCTCTCATGCGCTCAAGGTTCCTCGATCATCTTTACCTTATTCGGAGCATCTCTAGAAAACTTGACAAGAGCCACTAAAACGTAGTTCCGAATATGACGGGAGCAGACGACGACCATGGCGCGTCAACCTGAACACCTGTTCTATTGTGTTTTTGTTGTGATAGATTTGTTTTTTCAGCTCCTTCATGAAACATGATTAACCTCAGAGAAACAAAAAATGTTTACTACTTCGCAATGACGAAACCGCCAACGGCGTGTTTAAGACATTTTGGATGTTTTGCTGACTAACTGTGCTATAAATATGGTTGGTTTAGATAGTATTTCGAATTGGCTGCACATCGTGAGACCTTTCAAATACATATTACAACATAAACATTCAGTAATAAATAAAATTACAGCTATTTATGATGTCACAAAACATATTTTATGCTTCAATATGATAGCCAATTATTATTAATTTTTTTTCATATTCATAATTAAATTAATATTTTACGTTTTCAAAAACAACAATAAAATTACGATGCTTTGATTTTGTGATCAACCATGCATTAACAAACTAATATCTGTTCATTTGAAACACTGACAATTGGTGGCAAAGGGTAGTTGGGAGTCAAAACCCTAGACACCCATTCTGTAGATTTCAAACGTATATCGTACTTTTTTAACAAGTCCCTTACCAAGGTATGAGGCTGATTCAGTATGTGTTTAAAAGTTAGAGAATGACATGTTTGTCCTGATTTGATTTGTATTACATATATTTATGCACGTGAAGCGTGAAACTCGTACTCTATCATAATTGTGTTTTGAAAGCTTGGTCCTTTTATTGTAATGTATGCATGTATACAAAGTTCGTTCCTCTTGTTGTTATTTCATATCTGATTCCGATTTTGTCCTGGAGGGTATGCTTTTTTATTACTTTACAAAGATCCATGATCAGCTAGGCTTTTCATTAAAAACTATGGAAAAAATGAATGGGTGATTCTCGGCAATTCAAACCCTTTATGAATTACGATTGGCAAACCAACAAAACTCTCAAAAGTCAAAATTCATTTCTCGATGTTATACCGGCTTCAATCTACAGACTGCTCTTCGTGAAAAATAATGAAGCTGTTTATCGTGCATTGCAAGTATATCAAACTGGACAATGAAGCTGTTGAATGCACAGTCTCAATAATTAATTTACAATTGTTAGCAGTATACGAAATGTACATTGTATAATATTATTCCTCATCGATATTACAGCGTGTCTGATTGGTTTAAACACATCGCATGACAGGATTATAAAACATCGAGTCTCCCTCACGCGATTCATTTTACCCTGTCGAATTTCCCTCTCGGAACCCCTCACCCATTTTCGGACGAGTTGTCTCTCTTTGTTAGACTCTCTAACGCCCGATGTGTTCCGGGAGACACCATAAACAATGGCTGCGAATGGGAGATTCCAACTTCCAACAGCTGAAGAACTTGAAGGACTGTTATTGTTGTTTAATTTGATATAAAATCAAAACACCGACAGTCATAGGTATTTGTAGTATATATATGCAACCAGACCTAAAGAATTAATGTTTTCCTTGGGCTTCGCCCACGGAAAACATGATTTATCTCGGGGAAACAACTCCTCAGGTCTCCCTCACACCAGGGCGATAAGTATATATTCGTATTACTGTCAGTCTAGCCTTTTTTCAAACTCATTGTTATTCTAATGTTTCAATGTTTTTTTGTTTTTTTTTGTATTGTTTCACAGCCCACCGACAACAAACAACACGTTGAAATAAGCAATCAAAAAAAAGGAAAACATCAAACTAGAAATTAAAAGGTTTAAAAGGTGTTAAAATGTAAAAATGTATCAACAAAGGACGAATTGGTTGTAAATCATATCAAATTTTATTATTAAGATCAATTGAGTGTAAATAATCACATGTTGATTGAACAGAAACGGTATCAAATATCAAATAAACTTTTAACACACAATTCATTATATAATCTGTTACGTTTTTGTTTGAAATCAGCGCATTCAATCATAAAATGTTTGACTGTATCACACTTTTGTAATAACAGCATAATAATAATAACAAAATGAAAGTAAAGCTTGATATCATATATCGATTATATATTCCCGTTTACCACAACAACAATATTTCCAAAATGTCCATTTTACAACAGATATATAACACATATGAATATATATATGCATTTATTAGATTTTTAAGTTTGAAATTATATGTATCAAGATCTAAATAATATATGATATCAAAATACATAAAATAAAGGAAATTGGTTTATTTTAAAAACCGAAACCTATACACTGCAATCAAGATTCCAAGAACAAATGTGTTTTTTTTTATAGCAAATCCACCACAGTCAATATAAATGTAACATTGTTGTATCCATTTCACCATGAACCCATATTATTAATCCATGTATGTCGATAATATCCCTCACGCCGACAATGCTCTGATTTTTGTTTGTTATTGTTAAAAAAAAAAATTATAACACAAACTTGATTTTTCATTTTTCATATGAAGCCTTATTTTTTTTCGTACGAAACGTCGAACCATTTTGAATGACCATGCTCTAGAATGGTTTAATAAACGAGCGGCCCAGAGGGCGTGTATCTCTCACCTGGAAATGTAAGCAAAATTGAAGTTGAAATTGCCAGATGTTGGATGTTCCTGGAAGTGTACATGTATTGGTTGACATGGTTAGTCAGGGGTTATATTAATATGCAATCAGTTAAAGCATTCCTACAGGAAAAGTAGAATTTGAAGAATTGGAAATGTTTCCTAAATTGGGCCCCGCCCCTCTGCCCCCAGGAGGGTAAGACACACCACACCGTTGATACAAATTTAGGTCCCTTTCACCCAAGGATGCTTTAGACCAAATATGGACATAGTCCTATCATTCCTACAGAAGAAGAAGGATTTTAAAGTTATTTGTCTATTTTCCTTATTTAGCCTTTCCCCTTTGCCCCCAGGGGGTTCAAACTCACCATTTATTCAAAATTGATTTCCCTTCCCCAAAGAATGCTACTGTTCACATTTGGTCAAAATACCTTCAGCCCGACGGCAGAAGAAGGATATTAAAGCTATTCCTCTATATCCCTAATTTGGCCCCGCCCATCTGCCCCAAGGGGGCCAGACCCAACATTTATACAAAATTGGTTCCCCCTCACCAAAGAGTGCTTCATCCCAAATTTGGACAAACTCTGATCATTTCTACAAAAGAAAAAAGATTTTGAAGAATTTGCTATGTTTCTTAAAACAAAAGGGTGCTCCAGACTGAATAAATGATAAATCCCTAATCCATATAGTAGAAGTATTTTAAAGGGTTTACCTCCTCTTTTTCCCCATTGGGCCCCTCCCGTATGCCCCCAGGGGCATACCCACGATTTATTCAAAATTGAGTCCCCTTGGCCTAAGGATGCTTCAGACTAAGTTAGGGTAAAACCCCTAATCTCTGCTGTAGGAAAAGGATTTTAAAGGTTTTAAATCTATTTCCCCTATATGGCCCCTGCCATTCTGGCAGGTGAGCTAAGAATTGACAAACTTTGATCATTGTCCAACTGGTCAACATAATGAATATATTATCTAGGACGAAGTTTATAAGCACTGCGGTTTGTAGTTCATCAATCATTGGCTAAACAATATGAATACTGCATCCTTTAAAATAATACGCTAAAGCTATTGTAGATTTTAAACTTACAACATCAATGATCAATAAAGAAAGCTGAAAGAAACATCTTTGAAAACTAAGACATGTCACAATGATTCGCGGAAACTGCAACGATGAATACTAGAACTAAACTCATACTGTGTGAACTGTTTTTTCGTTTTGGTCAAAAAAGAAAAAACGCAAGCCTGCGAATTAGGCAAAAACTGCTATATATATATGTGTGTGACGTTCTGAGCCTATGTATAGCAATATCAGAGTTCTACCTTTGACATATTGACCAAGCAATGCAACGTATGAGGAACAATACTTATGAGACACATTTACCACAGAGTTGTTTTGCGGGAACAATTAAAGATGAACAGAGTAACAAACGTTTTAAGTATATCCTCCCTGATCTTCAGTGCATAATGAACGTTAAACCATCATGTGTCTCATAGTCCAGTGGCTTAGCCCCAAATTTTGACGATTTCGATACACGCTGGTCCAAAGCACCAAAATTGGTACAAATGCTCCTTAGGTAATACAAAATCATTCTGCAGGTATGTGCCCGACCTACGACTTCCGGTTTAGGATTTTTCAAGATGGCCGCCACCACCATTATCAAAAATAACCTTATTTACTATAACTTGGAAACTAAAGCATATACTTAGTCAAAACCAGTGTCTATACCCACTATTTCAGGGTCAACGAATGTGATGATAGTACTTTTATTGTAGCTGATGTCATATTTGGACGTATTTGCTCATATTCCAAAATAGATGTCCTCTCCATTATCAGAAATCAACCGTTTTTAGATGCTCGTAGCATCTCTTGGAACGACCCTGTTCGTGTGTTTGTGTGTATGTCGCATGGATTTATTTAAGATGACGTCATCATTATGCGTGTATATCAGCTCATACCGCCATTCGAATGTTCCGACATTCGCACGTTAATAACTTCTGGTAAGAGGCTCCCCATTTCTCCTGCCAAGTGCGTGGTGACGACAATGATGAGTTCTTCATGCATGAAAATCACCCATGGCCTCCATCTCTGAGCGACCACGGCAAACTGCGATTACCAACCTGCAAGTCCCAGCTATTGGATCTCTTGAACTGTGCAAAGCCAGAAGTTCCCCCTAACTTTGATTGCAAAGTCTTTGGTGGCCCAGCAGTGGTACATTCACTTTCACGAGAAGATGCGTCAACGTTTGGCCAGTATAGTGAGGTCGTCTTCAGACGCTGGACCATTCGTCAACTTCAGAACTGTCAGCGCATTGATGTTGTATGGGATGCATACAAGAATGACAGTCTGAAGGAGGCAACACGTGAGAAAAGAGGCAAAGGGGTCCGGAAAAAGGTTTCGTCACAGACAAAGCTACCAAAGGACTTTGGTGCCTTTCTACAAGACTCGCAGAACAAAGAAGAGTTGTTTGCCCTACTCACAGAAGATGTAGCAGCGACTGATTATCCTCCAGACAAGGTAGTTCATATTACCGCAGGGCAATCAGTTGTCACAAAGGGCGACAGTGATCAGATGCCAGTATCTGACCAAGAGGAGGCCGATACGAGAATGTGTCTACATGTTGCAGATGCTGCCAAAAAAGGAGCAAGAGTTATCATGGTCAGCAGAGTGGATACAGACGTTGTGGTAATTCTTATTGGCATTTATTTCCAACTGGTAAAGATGTACATCACTCTTCAGCTTTGGGTAGCATTTGGAAAGGGCAAGAACTTCCGCTACTTCCATATCAATTCAATTTGCTCTGAGCTTGGAGAAGACGGATCATGTGCCCTTCCATTCTTCCATGCCTTCACTGCGTCTGATACGACCTCTCAGTTCCTTGGAAAGGCAAAGAAATCATGCTGGGAATGTTGGAGGTCATGTCCATCTGTCACAGAGGCATTCATGTATCCAAACGTGCACTCATTTGAACCAATGAGTGCCATTTCACCACAATTTGAACTCATAGAGAAGTTCATATGCAAACTGTATGATCGCTCGTCAGGCTCTAGCAGTGTAAATGACCTACGGAGAGACCTGTTTCCACGAAAGACACCAATGATGCAAAATCTGCCACCAACTCAGGCTGCTTTGATCGAACACACAAATCGCAGTGTTTATCAGGCAAGTATCTGGCTGCAGTGCTTGGAAGCTGAGCAGAAATTACCCAGTCCAGAGCGATTTGGTTGGGCGAAACAGAACAATCAATGGCAACCAGTTTGGACGACACAGCCAGAAGTCTATAAAACATGCAGGCAGCTTATCAAGTGTGGATGCAAGGCAGACCCCGTCTGCACAAGAAAATGTGTTTGCAAGAGTACGGGTCTCAAGTGCACAGCACTGTGCTATTGTAGAGGACTTTGCACTGACTGAAATTACATTCAAATTATTACTAGTTGACTGCGCATATAGTAGTAATATAGACGCTGGTTGAATGGCGTCAATGTGAAAAATGGTCATATATGGACAAATATGGCCAAATATATCATCAGTCGCTATTAAACTAGTTTATTGCACTGAGACTCAATAGGATAGGGGATGTAGACATTACTGCCTCTACAAATCTGTGAGCGTTGAATCAATTGTAAACAGTCTACTTTTGATAATGCAGGCAGCATCCATTTTGCAATATGGCCAAGTATGGCCACATATGGCATTGGTCATCCTAAAACTAGTATAATCACATTGCTTGACCATGCAATAGTGGATATGGACACTCGTTGCTCATCTCTAACTCCTTTTGTTTTAAAGTTATTGTAAAACGGTTATTTTTTTTATAATGGCGGAGACATTGATTTTAGTATTTGGCCAATATGGCCAAATATGGCCAAATATGACATCGACCCCTATAAAAAGTACTATCATCACATTCGTTGACCCTGAAATAGTGGGTATAGACATTGGTTTCGTCTTTGTATATGCTTTAGTTTCCAAGTTATAGTACATAAGGTTATTTTTGATAATGGTGGTGGCGGCCATCTTGAAAAATCCTAAACCGGAAGTCGTAGGTCGGGCACATACCTGCAGAATGATTTTGTATCATCTAAGGAGCATTTGTACCAATTTTGGTGCTTTGGACCAGCGTGTCACAAAAATTTTGCTAAGCCACCGGACTATCAATATCTAGACGGTCTTTAGCCATTTTTGTAAAATTGCAATGAAGTAAAGTTAATTAAAAAATACAAGGTATTTGGATATTTATATAGGTAACCAGCAGTGTTCGTGTAATATATGATGTTGTTTACAATAAATGGTTACGTTATAGTTGTAATGAGATATTACAAACATTTTGTTTTGTAAAATGACGTTTTGTTTTATATTTATTGATATCTTACTAAATTTGACGATTTTAACGAAATTCACTCGATAAAACTTTGAGAAGGATATTTTGTCCAACATCATTGTATAGGTATCTCTATTTCGATTAATGCTTAATATTTAAATCATATGATTTGTCAATTTCACAAGGAAAATGTATCAACTCTCAAAAATATCAGAGTTATGTAAGAATTAATGCATCAAATTAAAACATTCTATCACATAATAAGACACCACCCTTTTTTCTCCTCTCCGAGTTTCTCTAAATCTGCTTTTAAATTCGAAATTTCTGTATTGCTTGCATAAGATATATTTTTATTCGCCTGCAACTGCCTTTCAATTTCTCTTCCCATTTCAGTAAATTTTGCTTGTATCTTTATTTCTGACTGAGCGTCTCGCAACTTAGCCTGTATATCATATTTTTCTTGTTCCATCCTTTTCACCCTTTCCTTATTATGTATTCTTTGTTCTTCCATTTTATCACTTATATCTTTAATTCTATTTTCGTTTGAAACAGCACGGTAATTACTCTGCTGTAGCTCATAATCTAAGCGCTTATTTTGTTTTTCCATTTCCTGATGAAGTTTTCTGTACTCAGCACTTACTTCATTCCTGATTTGCTCTTCATGTAATCGCTTTTGCTCTTCTTTTTCTCGCTGACGTTCCAGTTCACGTGACCTGAAGACTTCCACTGCTTTCTTATACAATGCATTGGTATAATGAGAACCACCATTACGTTCAACGATTCCATCAACCATATCCAGCAATTGTTTTGCATCATTGTCCCGTTGTGCTCTCGGTTTAGTATTGTCAAACGCAATATGCTGATAATTGCACATACCTAACAAGTCCCGAAGATGTTTTGTGCTATACTTTATAAATGTTTCTAAACTTTCCGACTGTCGTTCTAAATTGTCTCGTCCTGTAAATAACACAACAAGATATTTATACATGTCGTCACCAAACAGATCAGCAAGGTGTCCAACTGCATCTCGTTCTTCTTTTGTAAACCTTCCTATGGTGACAACAAGGATAATAGCGTGAGGACCCGGTATCGTCATACTGACTAATCTGCTGACCTCTTCTTTAGTCTGTTCTATGCTGAGGTCAGTATCGTACATGCCTGGCGTATCAACAACTAAGATATTTTTTCCGAATCGACGCGCGTTGTCAGATTGACACTTATCAGTCACCGAGGCACCTGCAACTAAAGATTTAAAGGCGTCTGTCCCAAGTATAGTATTGCCTGTCGCACTCTTTCCTACTCCTGTTTTGCCAATCAAAACGATTCGTAACTCGTCCTTCAACTCCCGGTCGTAGATCTGGGCTGGAAATTGATGAGTATGCATTTAACAGTGTAAACAATCTTACGTGTGAACCTATTTTTAATATTTAATAGGGCATGTTGCCACACAAGTTTATACCTCATACGTTGTGATGGGGTTTTGTAAATCAATAATAATTAAACCATGTGTGTTATACTTGTTGCAGGGAGTAAATTTGTTTCTGTCTTCGTTATATCTTGTTCATCATAAGTTTAACCTGCCATAGCTGTTAAAAGTAAAATGCCATTTTTGTATTTTGATCAGTTTTTGCGAAAATTCTACATATATATTTCTGTATTATTTTAAGATTTAATCTGGTTTCTTAACATTAATGAAAATACATTAGAAATAAATCTTTCACACTGAAATGTTTACATTACTAAGCGTGGTTGTTTCATGTATACGGTCTGGGAAATTTTCCTCCATCGATACTTTTAGTAATTTTGTAAAAATTTAATCGAAATCCTAACTTTGGATATCAATATAAATGCGGAAAGTTAAACAAAATTTGGCCAAACATATGTGTCGCTCGACTTGACCAATCGCATTTTTGAGGGTAAAATCTAAGTAACAGTGGTTTTATGCTATTTGAGAGAGTTTTTCACCAGTACAACCCGTTGTAGATGTGAACCTGTTATACCCTATTCATTACTACGTATCGTAATTCAAACACACATGACTAGGAACCTGTATCGTTGTAGTCATATGTTATATGGTGTGTACTTCTGCTTATATGCTGTTCTATAATTTCCTTGGAAATTCATTAGATCATTCGTCAGTGGGTAAGCACAAGAATTTGTATCTGCCCTGCAAATATGAATTCTTACCCGACTATATTGACACTTAAGTAAGGTAGGCTAAGACTCTTTCCACATCTTTAAGCCGCCAGTACCACATTTCTTTACCTCAATAACCTACAATGTGACAGGCTCTTTTCCTTACATTTCTTTCCCAGAACTTTAGTAAAAAAAATATGTGAATGTAACAATTAATGTTTTATTATATCAAACATAAAAAGTTGTACCTTTGTTTCAAAAACTGTCAGTCATTGCTCTATTGATTCTTCATATTAAAACAAATAAAGCTGTATTTTTCATATCTGGAACTCAATGATATGTCTAATATAAAAATTAAACTGGTGTCACTGTTTTTTTTTTTAAATCTCAATTTAGCTTGACAATTTAAGCATGGTTTTAAATAGCTGAACATAAACGAAGTAAAAGTGCAAGGTTATCTTACTTATTTCCCGCAGCATTTAATACATTGATATTACTTTATTTGTTTAAAAGAGTTCCAAATAGGGCCACTTATGTATTAACAAACACATTCTTATTTAAGCACGTTCTCAAATATTTAAGAATGCCTTTGAGCTTCACCATTTTGAGAACTTCTCATCTTGGCACGGAATAGAATTATTCCTCTCAGACAAACTAGCTTTTCAACCAACCTTTATGTAGAACTAATAACTATTTTGACAGTTTTTTCCCTCAAATGTGCATTAACATTGCAAATTCTGATCTTCTTAATTCTCCCTCTCCTGCAGCATTAAAAAAATATTTGAATAAAGATATTATTTCTGATAGTGAATCTGTTTCAATTTTCAAAACAGAAGGTAACCGCAGAGCAAGTATTTTTTTATGTCGACTTCGAACTCTTGCAGTAATTTAAATTATGATTTACACCATGACCATCTTACTAATAGTCCTGCTTGTACCTGCTCTGCTGAACATGAAACAGTATCTCATTGCTTTTTGGAATGTCCCATTTTTAATAATCAAAGAACAACTTTGTTCACTTCTCTTAATAGTTATGGAAACCACAACCACATTGATAAAAAACATTCTTCTCCAGGGCTGTCCTGATTGTGATGGGCTTACAAATAGAAGAATACTTGATGATGTGCATATTTTTATTGGAAAATCCCGTCGTTTTAATTTTTATATGACTTAAAGCCAGGATGTTTACAAAAATATACTATATATTGTATATTTCATCCAGGAGATTCTAGTTGAGCATGACTACTGTCTATTGCGTGTACTTATCATGACATTGTAAATAAATACACTTTATATGTATTAAATGAATTTATTATTTTTAATTGTAACAGTTGTTGGTAGCAGTGACCTGTGCAATATATGCACATGGACTTTTGGTCTAAGTCTGCCAATATCTGTCTATGATAGGGTATATATATGCTGAAATAAATGTATTTGTACATGTACTTGTATGTGTGTGTAAGTGTGTATGAGGTGTGTGAGATGTTTCCTTCATGAGTTACTTCCCCTTAGCCTTGTGTTATTATGAATTATTTTGTGTTATTTTTTTCATTTGCAACATGTCTAAAATATTATGTCTCCTTGTTTATTCAACTTTGGCCATTTGACGGAGAGAATTTATATAGGCTTTGCCTGTTATTCAATCCAATTGATTATGACATTTTGTCAATAAAATTTGATGCAATGAAATGAATAGAATTAAGAATTGTAAGTTAAAAATTAAGAATAATGAAGTTTCCAGATTCTGGGGCTAGGAAGCTGCTCAATTAGTTAAAGTAATTTCCATTAAAACTATTGACATTACTCCTGCATTTTTTATTTACGACATATAAATATTGTTATCAAGCATATAAATCATGTTCCAAATGGTTGGTAAACAATTCATACTATTATTAAATAGAGTCTTCAATATAACATCAAAAATGTATATAATTTGTCTATAAATAGTTTATGTCTATATTACCCCCTTACTTCAACAAAGTGTTCCTGATTACAAATAGTAGTAGACAAACTGTTATACATACCTGTACTTTCAGTCACGTCTGAAGATTGTTCGTATTGATGTACAGCTGTATCGGATTGTCCATCGCCATCAGAAGTACGAACTGGCATGTCTGTATTTTACAATACCAATATATGAAACGCATAAACGTTAATTTCAGGAAACAAAATATTGTTTAATAATGATGTATGTATCTGTCTGATTCAATGTATGTAAGTCTGTCTCAATGTTTGTATATGTATACTGTCTAGTTGTCGGTCTGTCGGTGTCTGTCTGTCTGTCTCAAACAATGCATATGTGTACATGTATGTGTAGTATGAGTTTAGATGTAGATGTATTTACATGTGTATTATGTTGGTTTTTGTGTATGTATACTAGTGCTACGTTTATTTTTGCAGTTTACGTGTTTCTTGAATTTGTTAGGGTGTCACAGAAGTATGTTTTGGTTCTGTACTCTATTTGCAAATATTTTATTTTCCCATCGCCCTTACTATTTTTTTCACTCTATACAAATTAACTAAATGGAGAAGAGAATGAATGATGAATGTTGAATGTTAAAAGAGAACCCTTCTGCGTGAGGACACGATATTGTAAATGGGGTTGACTCCAGGGCTCCCCAACCCTGGCGGCCACTATCAAAATATGTATATATGTTTATATATATATATCTGTGCTAGGAAGCAGTATACGTATATACATATTTAGGAAAAAAATGCTGGGGAAATATATATATGAAAAAAAAAATACTAACCCGTCGTAAATTAAATATCACATACTAAGTAACAAAAATACTCACTTAAGTCAATTCGCGAGATTATTCATTTGGTGATTCACCTGTGTATTTCAATATCTCTATTTCTGTGTTACATTAAAGGTTATGGGAAACTTGTGTAAAATATCGAAAAGAGGTTGTAATGCTGAAAGCGAACGAGGCCAGGAATAATATTAAGAACGTATAACGACATGAAAAAAAATCTGGATTCATAGCACCTGGTCACAGGTCTAGTTTACACAGAATTGGAGCCGATTACTTTTTTGTATTTCTCTTTAATCAATCGTCAATAACTAATCGATTAACAATTTGCAATTATTCATCTTGAGAAATAATTGTTTGGTTTCAATCTAAAACGTCATTATTGACGGATGTGAATAACTATCTTCAGTATGATAATATGTAACAAGAAGGACCAGTGTTCTTTAATCACTATGTAAAATACGCACACAGATAACTCTTTAAACACGGCAATATTGATAGAACTACTTTCACACCATCGGTTTGTTTTTTTATAAATACGCCATATATGTATTAGTGTCAATGCATAAGAATTTATGAAAATTCATAATAGAACCAGGACGCTGCTAAATTATTTGGAGTAATTTATGTTAAAACTATTGACTTTATATTAAAGTAAATAATATTATAATAAACTAAATATTACTGTGGAAAAAACAGTATGCACTACGTGCATACTCACCTGTAAACTGAATAACTGTACACACATGTAGTATATATATATATCTGTAATTGTATGCAGTGTATGACATTTTTTCATAGACAAGAAATCCCAAATGCAATGATTCCATTTTGTTGTTGATAAATGAATCTGCCACAATTGCATTGTACATACAAACATGTTCATATACAAGTTATTCATACTATATGTATGTATATATATATACATATCAAGACAACCCATTCTACATTCTACATGTATATTAAAAATGCATGCCCTGTGAACAATACAATCGTATAATCAAACTGTAAAACTAATTTGTAATATACTCTAAAACAATCTGAAATCGAATGCAGTCTATTCCACCTTGTTTAATATAAGTTCCATTCTCAGGCACGGTGTTTATAATGGCTACCTGCACTACTATATGTAAATTTTTAACTTGACCCAAAGGTCTTGGATATATTGAATACACAGTTGGTTCGATATGATGTTGAAATTTTATATAATGAATCTTACATGCCATATAGCTATACTCATCCTTCATCTGATTATCTACCATGGTACATGTACATGCATATATATATATATAATTTTATTTTAGCATTTTAGTATATCCCAAGAGACTGAATTCTAAGAATATAAATGATACATAAAGGTTGGTACATGAGTACATTACGTGGGGAATCTACCACAAAAAATGTTCATAAATCATAATTTTTTCTTTTAAAGGGGCATCACGCCGAAGTAACTCTTTTGTGTCTTTTTTTTCAAATACTACATAAACATATCAAGTGAGACTCCTTATGGAAAATAACGATCGGATTTGGCTGAAATAGATTCATAAAAATGATTAAATCTAAGATAATCATCGGTATTTCTACATGTCTGACCAACGTTTTGTTCAGGGATTACCCTCTACTAGCACATGCGCATAGCACACCATTTCTTTGTAAACAAAATGACTGGCCGTGTGAAGAAAGCGAAAGAAAAGTGTTGTACAATGTCAGCTATGAAGCGAAAAGTTGCCAAATGGTCAAAAGATAGCGCAAAGGGTACGTTACGGAATCATTATTGCCAGTGGGAAGTATTCAAAGCAGAAAATGACTGCCCTAGCAGTTAGTATGGTGCATGTATTCTTCCGTATCGACAGAAATGCTAGCACTGTTTATGTTAATAATAAATATCTAAAACTATTAACCTCGCTAGTAGTAGTATCATTGTGTGAGTTTGAACACAGATGGACTTAGTTTAATATGTTAATGGGCATGTATCGGAGAGAGTTTACTTTGTGTTTCTATTATTATACAGTGGTTTATGCGAAAGGAAGGGATAAATAACTGGTTAGTTTGATTTTGTCATGAGGCCCTCCAAGGGATAACTGTTGTGATGGCCACAGCGTATTTTGTTCTGTCCTTTGTTGGTTCTCGGGGTAAAATGAAATACGTGCGCTATTAGATTTACATAATTTATAATATTACCGGGATCAGTAAAATGGTATGATTTAATTATATTGCTTAATTAAACGGGTTTTGTTTGTTTTGACATGCAAGATTTAAATTAGTATTAATATAAATACCTGGCCTCCTCTGGCACGACGACACAATATATAAAAAAAATCAGCTCTTCGTCAGAAAAATGTCAAAATGACGGACCAGAATGAATAACTGAGGAAGGAGAACCTACTTTTAGTAAATAGGATCGCATTATGATTTTTTTCAATCGTAATTTTACAACAGTTCATGTTTCCATTTGATGTTGACTTAGCATGCATTATCATGTAACAACCTTTTCTCTATGAAGAATTAATTTTTGACTTCAGGTAGAATCGGAATACGTTTTGAAAACAGGGGAAAAAATATTTTATTACGTTGTAAAAAGGGCGCGTGCTGCCGATAACTACGGCTTCTGTTTCGGACAAAAGGAACTGATTAAAGACAAGAAAAGGTCCATCTACAAGTATGCTTCAATCTCTGTAAAATATTGAAAAAATATAATTATCAAGTATCTCAACACTTTCCATATCTGACACACATTGTACATGTACACGGAATGGTTTTGCCATACAGTTTAGTTTGTGTGATGGCTAATATGACTTACTAAGTGTTAGCGTATGGAGACAGTTAAAGTATGAAAGAGAGTATACATACATTTATATGCATGGTCTAGAAAATAAATAAATGGCCAAAGACATTGAGTTGTGCAATAAATTAAAAAAATCCAAAACGTTTCTCTCTTTTTATACGTGTGTAGTTTGTCATTACATATATGCACTTTGTGTCACATTCCGGTACTAAATTCAATATATATTTATATATATATATACTTTATGTTCATGCCTATTATCATTGTTGACATTTAATTGTAAATGTATGACGGGAGAAGACTGTGATAAATTGTAAAAACGTGTGCCCCATCCCTTGTTCAATTTTATTGGCAACAAATATAAGTTTAAAGCTAAATCAATTTAAATTTTGAATATTGGCAAGTGTGCAATTAACTTCTGATGATGAATAAGTATTGTTCAATAAGTTTGAATACGGACTTAGAAATCATATTACTTGGTTTCATAGTGCGGTAAGAAGTTGCAGTTGCCTGACGGCCCCTCTCTGGGGACCCCTTTTGGAACCGTTTCATCTCGCTCACACCACTTGTGTTTTACTGCCTTGTCAGGTGACGCTTTCCCGAACAATTCAAGTGGTCAAACTGGACATTTGGAACGGACTATGAATATTGGGATAGCGAGGTAACATAAGTGGAAGTACATACAATACATTAATCTCACTCTGGGCATTCTTCATTTTATATTTGCATATATCAGTATATGGCATAGTGAATCCCTGTGTTCAATACAATAAATAACAAAGTTGACTTACCGACACTATGAATATTCAATCCTATCACTCTTTATATATAAGTCCTCGTATGTAAACATAGCACCTTCGCTATTTGTAAGTCGTGCACATTGTGATACATGTACACGTGTTTTCGTCATGTCAACAAGCTTGCCTCCCACGTGCATGTGTACGTGTTTTGCTATATACATGAAATTAAATATTCGATTTTATTTAAAATAATGATCCTATTTCTTTCTTGCGTCTACTTCTATTACATAGTAGAGTTAAACTCTGATACCCATTATCATCGATTTGTGGAACTAAATGTTGGCGATCCAGTACGTGACCATAATTGCAGGTGCTAGTTAGATCACAGACTGAGATATAATGTCAGTGGTTAGTTAGATGTATATACTATATTGTTGTTATTTTTTTATAATTATTTATTTTAAAATGATATCAAATTTTTTTTTGATGTATGATCACTGTTAACCTATCTGCAGTTGCAATGAAATTTAAAACCACTTAATACGTTCGTTTGTTTAAATCTGGTTAAAGGAGCTATACAAATATTATTTAGAAATGCCACAATCAACATCGCTTTAGGCGTTATATACAGGATATATACCTCAATTTACCTTCTGTCTAATGAATTATTCTTGCAAACATAAACAAAGTAAGTGTAATATATACATGCATGCATAGTCATCAGGAGCATCGATTGGCTTTTGAGATCCACCGGCAGAATTGGGGATGGTTCTTTAGTCTTCCATTTAGGAGACATTGAAGAAATCATTAATCAACTTGTTGTATCCCACTGTATGTGTATCGTAAAAAGTGACTTATGTGGAACTCCCTACATAATTTTTAACTTTTAACCATTTTCCTCCTTTGGGCCCCACCCCACCAGCCTCTGGGGATGGGGCATGATCTTATTTTTTCAAACAATCTAATTGCCATCAGGCACCATAATCATTCAAACAAAGTTTTAATAATTTACTGCTGAAAAAAGACAAAATATTCTCAAAAGTGGTATTTCCCTTTATAAACTAAAGTAAACTTTACACTCTCCTCAAGCGAGGATAGATGGCCTGTGATTAATGAAATTAAAAGTAAATAAAGCTCCTGATGGATTTTTCATCTATGCACAGAATTTGATTGTAGTACATCTGTGTCTAAAGAAAAATTTCGAAATATTGGTAGCTCTTCCCTTTGGTACCCCGCCCTAGCCCCTTGGGATTGGGCATGTCATGGATCCCAATTTTACAACTTCATACCTTCATACACCAAATATGATTCTGACCAAGTGTGAATAATTTCCTGCAGAAAATTGACAAAATATTTCGAAAAAAGTTTTTTCCCTATATAAACTATAGTCAACTTTACCCCTGCCAAAGTTAGAACGGGAGGCCTTGGGGTAATTCAATTTACAATTTAGATAATGCGCCTGATGATCTTGTGATCCATGCGCAGGATTTGATTGTAGTACATCTGAATCGGTAAAAGAACATTTTTGAAATGTTGGTTAATTTTCCCTTTTGAGGCCCCGCCATGGCTCCTGTGGTTAGGGCAGGCATCTCATTTTACAATTTGATACCCTCTTGCACCAAGGATTGCCCCTGTCAAATTTAGTGGAAACCCATTCACTTGTTCATGAGAAGGAGCCAAAAATGTAAAAAGGTTACGCACCACACACGACGACGGATGGAAAGCGATCAGAATAGGTCACTTGAGCAAAGTTAAATATCCCCTACTCGGTAACATAAATAGTAACGTTTTAGTTTGAATTGTGATGCATACCAGTATCTTCAGCCACCACGGGAGATTGTTTTTTTGGTGGTACACCTGTACGGGATTGTTGTTCTTTTGGTGGTACACCTGTACGGGACTGTTTTTCTTTTGGTGGTACACCTGTACGGGATTGTTCATTGTCATCCGAGGAACAGGATGGCGTGTCTGCATTATACAATACCAACCCATCTAAAGGTTGTAAAGACATATATGTTACCCTAAATCATAACAATAAATGAGCGAATACAGTTGAAATAAAAATGACAACATATACAACACTACAGTGGTTCCAGTACCGGTTACAAAATCGCATTCTCCCACTAAACAATTACTTGAAAATATTGGTGTTTTGAAAACGGATGTGAATAACTAGTTTCAGTATGATAATATGAAACAAGAATGACTTGTGTTCTTTAAGCACTATATAAAATACGTACACAGATAGCTAGTTCAGCACGGCAATATTGATAGAACTACTTTCACACCATGGGTTTGTTGTTTCATGAATATGCCATATATGTATTAGTGTCAATACATAAGGATTTATGAAAATTCATAATAGAACCAGGACGCTGCTAAAATATTTGAAGTAACTTATGTTTAAACTATTGACATTACTTTTGCATACATTATAAACAAACGTTTCTGATCAAACACATACATCATTTTCCAAATAGTTGGTAAACAGGTCTTGTTATTAATAACTGCAAACTTAAATATTGCATCAACAATTATCTTTGATATATCTGTAATACTTCCGTATTCAAGTGTTCCTGACTACACATAGTTGTAGACAAACTGTTATACATACCTGTACTTTCAGTCACGTCTGAAGATTGTTCGTGTTGATGTACACCTGTATCGGATTGTCCATCGTCATCAGAAGTACGAACTGGCATGTCTGTTTTATATAATTTCAATATTTCAAACTCATCGCTTATTTTTAAGGAGGGAATATATGTCATTCATCAATATGCACTTGATAACTAAAATTTATCCCTTGAAGCTATATTTTCACCAGTGTGTCTGAACGATCTGGCATTAACAGTTACTAAGTTATTCAGGTATTCTACTTTCATTGGTTGCAATGAAATTTAAAACCACTTGATACGTTCGTTTTGTTTAAATCTGGTTAAAAAGCTATTCAAATATTATTTAGAAATGACACAACCAACATCGCTTTAGGCGTTATACACAGGCTATATACCGCAGTTTACCTTCTGTCTAATGAATTGTTCTTGCAAACATAAACAAAGTAAGTGTAATATATAGATGTATGCAAAGTCAACAAGAACATCGACTGGCTTTTCAGATCCACCGGCAGAATAGGGGACGGTCCTTTAGTCTTCCATTTAGGAAACATTGAAGAAGTCATTAAGCAACCTGTTGTATCCCACTGTATGTGTATCGTAAAATGTGACTAATGTGGAACCCCCTACATAATTTTTAACTTTTAACCATTTTCCTCCTTTGGGCCCCACCCTATCAGCCTCTGGGGATGGGGCATGAGTTTATTTTTTCAAACAATCTAATTGCCATCAGCCACCATAATCATTCCAACAAAGTTTTAATAATTTACTGCTGAAAAAGGACAAAATATTCTCAAAAGTGTTATATCCCTTTATAAACTAAAGTAAACTTTACACTCTCCTCAAGCGAGAATAGATGGCCTGTGATTAATGAAATTAAAAGAAGATAAAGCTCCTGATGGACTCTTCATCCATGCACAGAATTTGATTGTAGTACATCTGTGTCTAAAGAAAAAAAATCGAAATATTGGTAGCTCTTCCCTTTGGTACCCCGCCCTAGCCCCTTGGGAATGGGCATGTCATGGATCCCAATTTTACAACTTCATACCTTCATACACCAAATATGATTCTGACCAAGTGTGAATAATTTCCTGCAGAAAATTGACAAAATATTTCGAAAAAAATTATTTCCCTATATAAACTATAGTCAACTTTACCACTGTCAAAGTGAGGACGGAAGGCCTTGGGGTAATTCAATTTACAATTAAGATAATGCGCCTGATGATCTTGTGATCCATGCGCAGGATTTGATTGTAGTACATCTGAATCGGTAAAAGAACATTTTTGAAATATTGGTTAATTTCCCTTTTGAGGGCCCGCCATGGCTCCTGTGGTTAGGGAGGAATCTCAATTTACAATTTGATACCCTCTTGCACCAAGGATTGATCCTGCAAAATTTGGTGGAAACCCATTCACTTGTTCATGAGAAGAAGCCAAAAATGTAAAAAGGTTACGCACCACGCTCGACGACGGATGGAAAGCGATCAGAATAGGTCAATTGAGCAAAGTTAAATATTCTCTACTCGGTAACATAAATAGTAACGTTTTAGTTTGAATTGTGATGCATACCAGTATCTTCAGCCACCACGGGAGATTGTTCTTTTGGTTGTACACCTGTACGGGATTGTTGTTCTTTTGGTGGTACACCTGTACGGGACTGTTTTTCTTTTGGTGGTACACCTGTACGGGATTGTTCATTGTCATCCGAGGAACAGGATGGCGTGTCTGCATTATACAATACCAACCCATCTAAAGGTTGTAAAGACATATATGTTACCCTAAATCATAACAATAAATGAGCGAATACAGTTGAAATAAAAATGACAACATATACAACACTACAGTGGTTCCAGTACCGGTTACAAAATCGCATTCTCCCACTAAACAATTACTTGAAAATATTGGTGTTTTGAAAACGGATGTGAATAACTAGTTTCAGTATGATAATATGAAACAAGAATGACTTGTGTTCTTTAAGCACTATATAAAATACGTACACAGATAGCTAGTTCAGCACGGCAATATTGATAGAACTACTTTCACACCATGGGTTTGTTGTTTCATGAATATGCCATATATGTATTAGTGTCAATACATAAGGATTTATGAAAATTCATAATAGAACCAGGACGCTGCTAAAATATTTGAAGTAACTTATGTTTAAACTATTGACATTACTTTTGCATACATTATAAACAAACGTTTCTGATCAAACACATACATCATTTTCCAAATAGTTGGTAAACAGGTCTTGTTATTAATAACTGCAAACTTAAATATTGCATCAACAATTATCTTTGATATATCTGTAATACTTCCGTATTCAAGTGTTCCTGACTACACATAGTTGTAGACAAACTGTTATACATACCTGTACTTTCAGTCACGTCTGAAGATTGTTCGTGTTGATGTACACCTGTATCGGATTGTCCATCGTCATCAGAAGTACGAACTGGCATGTCTGTTTTATATAATTTCAATATTTCAAACTCATCGCTTATTTTTAAGGAGGGAATATATGTCATTCATCAATATGCACTTGATAACTAAAATTTATCCCTTGAAGCTATATTTTCACCAGTGTGTCTGAACGATCTGGCATTAACAGTTACTAAGTTATTCAGGTATTCTACTTTCATTGGTTGCAATGAAATTTAAAACCACTTGATACGTTCGTTTTGTTTAAATCTGGTTAAAAAGCTATTCAAATATTATTTAGAAATGACACAACCAACATCGCTTTAGGCGTTATACACAGGCTATATACCGCAGTTTACCTTCTGTCTAATGAATTGTTCTTGCAAACATAAACAAAGTAAGTGTAATATATAGATGTATGCAAAGTCAACAAGAACATCGACTGGCTTTTCAGATCCACCGGCAGAATAGGGGACGGTCCTTTAGTCTTCCATTTAGGAGACATTGAAGAAGTCATTAAGCAACCTGTTGTATCCCACTGTATGTGTATCGTAAAATGTGACTAATGTGGAACCCCCTACATAATTTTTAACTTTTAACCATTTTCCTCCTTTGGGCCCCACCCTATCAGCCTCTGGGGATGGGGCATGAGTTTATTTTTTCAAACAATCTAATTGCCATCAGCCACCATAATCATTCCAACAAAGTTTTAATAATTTACTGCTGAAAAAGGACAAAATATTCTCAAAAGTGTTATATCCCTTTATAAACTAAAGTAAACTTTACACTCTCCTCAAGCGAGAATAGATGGCCTGTGATTAATGAAATTAAAAGAAGATAAAGCTCCTGATGGACTCTTCATCCATGCACAGAATTTGATTGTAGTACATCTGTGTCTAAAGAAAAAAAACCGAAATATTGGTAGCTCTTCCCTTTGGTACCCCGCCCTAGCCCCTTGGGAATGGGCATGTCATGGATCCCAATTTTACAACTTCATACCTTCATACACCAAATATGATTCTGACCAAGTGTGAATAATTTCCTGCAGAAAATTGACAAAATATTTCGAAAAAAATTATTTCCCTATATAAACTATAGTCAACTTTACCACTGTCAAAGTGAGGACGGAAGGCCTTGGGGTAATTCAATTTACAATTAAGATAATGCGCCTGATGATCTTGTGATCCATGCGCAGGATTTGATTGTAGTACATCTGAAACGGTAAAAGAACATTTTTGAAATATTGGCTAATTTCCCTTTTGAGGGCCCGCCATGGCTCCTGGGGTTAGGGCAGGAATCTCAATTTACAATTTGATACCCTCTTGCACCAAGGATTGATCCTGCAAAATTTGGTGGAAACCCATTCACTTGTTCATGAGAAGAAGCCAAAAATGTAAAAAGGTTACGCACCACGCTCGACGACGGATGGAAAGCGATCAGAATAGGTCACTTGAGCAAAGTTAAATATCCCCTACTCGGTAACATAAATAGTAACGTTTCAGTTTGAATTGTGATGCATACCAGTATCTTCAGCCACCACAGGAGATTGCTCTTTTGGTTGTACACCTGTACGGGATTGTTGTTCAAATGGTGGTACACCTGTACGGGACTGTTGTTCATTTGGTGGTACACCTGTACGGGACTTTTGTTCTTTCGGTGGTACACCTGTACGGGACTGTTTTTCATTTGGTGGCACACCTGTACAGGATTGTTCATTGTCATAAAAGGAACAGGATGGCGTGTCTGCATTATACAATACCAACCCATCTAAAGGTTGTAAAGACATATATGTTACCCTAAATCATAACAATAAATGTGCGAATACAGTTGAAATAAAAATGACAACATATACAACACTACAGTGGTTCCAGTACCGGTTACAAAATCGCATTCTCCCACTAACCAATTACTTGAAAACTATTGGTGTTTTGAATACTGATGTGAATAACTAGCTATGTAACAAGAAGGACCTGTGTTCTTTAAGAACTATGTAAAATACGTACACAGATAGCTCGTTAAACACGGCAATATTGATAGAACTACTTTCACACCATGGTTTGATGTTTTATAAATATGCCATATATGTATTAGTGTCAATACATAAGGATTTATGAAAATTCATAATAGAACCAGGACGCTGCTAAAATATTTGAAGTAACTTATGTTTAAATTATTGACATTACTTTTGCATACATTATATACAAACGTTTCTGATCAACCACATACATCATTTTCCAAATAGTTGGTAAACAGGTCTTGTTATCAATAACTGCAAACTTAAATATTGCATGAACAATTATCTTTAATATATTTGTAATACTTCCTTATTCAAGTGTTCCTGACTACAAATAGTTGTAGACAAACTGTTATACATACCTGTACTGTCAGTCCCGTCTGAAGATTGTTCGTGTTGATGTACACCTGTATCGAATTGTCCATCGTCATCAGAAGTACGACTTGGCATGTCTGTATTATACAATGTCAACATTTCAAACTCATCGCTTATTTTTAAGGAGGAAATATGTGCCATTCATCAATATGCAATTGATTGTTGAAATTTATCCTTTGAAGCTATATTTTCACCAGTTTGTCTGAACAATCTGGCATGAACAGTTACTTAGTTTTTCAGATATACTACTTTCATTGGTTGCAATGAAATTTAAAACCACTTAATACGTTCGTTTGTTTAAATCTGGTTAAAGGAGCTATACAAATATTATTTAGAAATGCCACAACCAACATCGCTTTAGGCGTTATATACAGGATATCTACCTCAATTTACCTTCTGTCTAATGAATTATTCTTGCAAACATAAATAAAATAATTGTCATATATACATGCATGCATAGTCATCAGGGGCATCGATTGGCTTTTGAGATCAACCGGCAGAATTGGGGATGGTTCTTTAGTCTTCCATTTAGGAGACAGTGAAGAAATCATTGGGGCATTATCTTATTTTTTCAAACAATCTACACCTGTACGGGATTGTTGTTCAAATAGTGGTACACCTGTACGGTATTGTTGTTCATTTGATGGTACACCTGGACAGGATTGTTCATTGGCATCCGTTATATACAGGATATCTACCTAAATTTACCTTCTGTCTAATGATTTATTCTTGCAAACATTAATAAAATAATTGTCATATAAACATGCATGCATAGTCATCAGGGGCATCGATTGGCTTTTGTGATCAACCGGCAGAATTGGGGATGGTGCTTTAGTCTTCCATTTAGGAGACAGTGAAGAAATCATTGGGGCATTATCTTATTTTTTCAACCAATCTAATTGCCATCAAGCTCCATAATCATTCCAACAAAGTTTTAATAATTTACTGCTGAAAAAAGACAAAATATTCTCAAAAGTGGTATTTCCCTTTATAAACTAAAGTACACTTTACACTCTCCTCCAGAGAGGATAGATGGCCTGTGATTAATGAAATTAAAAGTAAATAAAGCTCCTGATGGATTTTTCATCCATGCACAGAATTTGCTTGTAGTACATCTGTGTCTAAAGAAAAATTTCGAAATATTGGTAGCTCTTCCCTTTGGTACCCCGCCCTAGCCCCTTGGGATTGGGCATGTCATGGATCCCAATTTTACAACTTCATACCTTTATACACCAAATATGATTCTGACCAAGTGTGAACAATTTCCTGCAGAAAATTGACAAAATATTTCGAAAAAAGTGTTTTCCCTATATAAACTATAGTCAACTTTACCCCTGCCAAAGTGAGAACGGGAGGCCTTGGGGTAATTCAATTTACAATTTAGATAATGCGCCTGATGCTCTTGTGATCCATGCGCAGGATTTGATTGTAGTACATCTGAATCGGTAAAAGATGGTTGGATAATTTTCCCTTTTGAGGCCCCGCCATGGCTCCTGTGGTTAGGGCAGGCATCTCATTTTACAATTTGATACCCTCTTGCACCAAGGATTGCCCCTGTCAAATTTAGTGGAAACCCATTCACTTGTTCATGAGAAGGAGCCAAAAATGTAAAAAGTTTACGCACCACACACGACGACGGATGGAAAGCGATCAGAATAGGTCACTTGAGCAAAGTTAAATATCCCCTACTCGGTAACATAAATAGTAACGTTTTAGTTTGAATTGTGATGCATACCAGTATCTTCAGCCACCACGGGAGATTGTTCTTTTGGTGGTACACCTGTACGGTATTGTTGTTCATTTGATGGTACACCTGTACAGGATTGTTCATTGGCATCAGAAGAACAGGAAGGCGTGTCTACATTATACAATACCAACCCATCTAAAGGTTGTAAAGACATATATGTTACCCTAAATCATAACAATAAATGTGCGAATACAGTTGAAATAAAAATGACAACATATACAACACTACAGTGGTTCCAGTACCGGTTACAAAATCGCATTCTCCCACTAAACAATTACTTGAAAACTAGTGGTGTTTTGAATACTGATGTGAATAACAAGCTTCAGTATGATAATATGTAACAAGAAGGACCTGTGTTCTTTAAGAACTATGTAAAATACGTACACAGATAGCTCGTTAAACACGGCAATATTGATAGAACTACTTTCACACCATGGGTTTGTTGTTTTATAAATATGCCATATATGTATTAGTGTCATTACGTAAGGATTTATGAAAAATTTACAATAGAACCAGGACGCGGCGAAAATATTTGAAGTAACTTATGTTTAAACTATTGACATTACTTTCGCTACATTATAAAACACCGTTTCTGATCAAACACATCATTCATTTTCCAAATAGTTGGTAAACAAGTCTTGTTATTGATAACTGCAACCTTAACTTTGCTTCAAAAATTATCATTAATATATCTGTAATACTTCCTTATTCAAGTGTTCCTGACTACACATAGTAGTAGAAAAAACTGTTATACATACCTGTACTTTCAGTCACGTCTGAAGATTGTTCGTGTTGATGTACACCTGTATCGGATTGTCCATCATCATCAGAAGTACGAACTGGCATATCTGTTTTATACAATATCAATATTTCAAACTCATCGCTTATTTTTTTAAGGGGGGAGTATGTGCCATTCATCAATATGCACTTGATTGTTGAAATTTATCCCTTGAAGCTATATTTTTACCAGTTTGTCTGAATGATCTGGCATGAACAGTTACTTAGTTTTTCAGATATACTACTTTCATTGGTTGCAATGAAATTTAAAACAACTTAATACGTTCGTTTTGTTTAAATCTGGTTAAAGGAGCTATACAAATATCATTTAGAAATGACACAACCAACATCGCTTTAGGCGTTATACACAGGATATATACCGCAGTTTACCTTCTGTCTAATGAATTATTCTTGCAAACATAAATAAAATAATTGTAATATATACATGCAAGCATAGTCATCAGGAGCATCGATTGGCTTTTGAGATCCACCGGCAGAATTGGGGATGGTTCTTTAGTCATCCATTTAGGAGACAGTGAAGAAATCATAAATCAACTTGTTGTATCCCACTGTATGTGTATCGTAAAAAGTGACTAATGTGGAACCCCCTACAGAATTTTTAACCTTTAACCATTTTCCTCCTTTCAGCTCCACCCCTCCAGCCCCTTGGGATGGGGCATTATCTTATTTTTTCAAACAATCTAATTGCCGTAAGCCACCATTATCATTCCAACAACGTTTTAATAGTTTGCTGCTGAAAATGGACAAAATATACTCAAAGGTGTTATTTCCCTGTATAAACAAAAGTAAACTTTACACTCTACTCAAGCGGGAATAGATGGGCTGGGAGTAATGAAATTGAAAATAGATAAAGCTCTTGGTGGGCTTTTCATCCATGCACAGAATTTGATTGTAGTACATCTATTTTCTTTCGAAATATTGGTAGCTCTTCCCTTAAAGACCCCGCCCTAGCGCCTTGGGATTGAGCATGGATCCCAATTAAACAACTTCATACCTTCATACACCAAATATGATTCTGACCAAGTGCGAATAATTTCCTGCAGAAAATTGACAAAATATTTCGAAAAGAGTTATTTCCCTATATAAACTAGTCAACTTTACCCCTGCCCAAGGGAGAACGGAAGGCCTTGGGGTAATACAATTTACAAATTAGATAATGCACCTGATGAGCTTGTGATCCATGTGCAGGATTTAATTAAGTATATCTGAATCTGTAAAGGAACATTTTTGAAATATTGTTTAATATTCCCTTTTGTGGCCCCGCCATGGCTCCTGTGGTTAGGGCAGGCATCTCAATTTACAATTTGATACCCTCTTGCACCAAGGATTGCCCCTGCCAAATTTGGTGGAAACCCGTTCACTTGTTCTGTAGAAGAAGCCAAAAATTGTAAAAAGTTTACGGACCACGCACGACGACGGATGGAAAGCGATCAGAATAGGCCACTTGAGCAAAGTTAAGTATCACCTAATCGGTAAAATAAATAGTAACGGTTTAGATTCAATTGTGATGCATACCAGTATCTTCAGTCACTACGGGAAATTGTTCTTTTGGTGGTACACCTGTACGAGACTGTTGTTCATTTGGTGGTACACATGTACAGGATTGTTGTTCATTTGGTGGCACACATGTACAGGATTGTTCATTGTCATTAGAAGAACAGGATGGCGTGTCTGCATTATACAATACCAACCAAAAGACATGTATGTTACAGTAAATAATACAAATAAATGTGCGAATATATAGCATTGTATAGCATTCCTTTTAAAAGAACAACGGATACAACACCACAGTGATTCCAGTACCGGGTACAAAATCGCTTTCTCCCACTGAACAATAACTTAAACTATTGGTGTTTTGAATAGTAACCTTTTTAATATGTGTTACAAAGAAATTGAAAGTATAGAACATACTTTCTGAGAATGTCCTCATTCTTTCAGACTTTGACAAGATTTGAAAAACAAAATAATGATAGTTGTTTTCCACTTAAATCAATTCACACCAATGGTATTTAACTTGGAATTATGGTGTCATGCAGACGTGTTTGATCAATGTATTTGTTATTGTTTCTTAACTGCTCGAAATTATGCGTGCATAATTATGCGTCTGTCTGTCTGATTCAATGTATGTAAGTCTGTCTCAATGTATGTATGTACTTTCCGTTTGTCTGTCTGTCGGTGTCTGTCTGAAAGTCTGTTTGTCTGTCTGTCTGTCTGTCTGTCTGTCTCAATCAATGCATATATGAACATGAATGTGTAGTATGAGTTTAGATATAGATGTATTTTCATGTGTATTTGTTACTGTTTCATAACTGCTCGAAATTATGCGTGCATAATGATGCATCTGTCTGTCTGATGCAATGTATGTAAGTCTGTCACAATGTATGTATATATGTACTGTCTGATTGCATGTCTGTCGGTGTCTGTCTGGCTGTCTCAATCAATGCATATATGTACATGTATGTGTAGTATGAGTTTAGATGTAGATGTATTTACATGTGTATTATGTTGGGTTCTTTCTATGTATACTAGTGCTACGTTTATTTATGCAGCTTAAATGTGTCTTTGTTTGTAATATAATGTTGTATATGGAATTTGTTAGGGTGTGAAAGAAGTATGTTTTGTGTTCTTGTCCTGTACTCTATTTGCAAATATTTTATTTTCCCATCGCCCTTCCTATTATTTTTTCACTCTTATACAAATAAACTGAATGGAGAAGATAATGAATGAAGAATGTTGAATGCTGAAAGAGAACCCTCCTGCGTGAGTACACCATATTGTAAAGGGGTTGACTCCAGGGCTCCCCAACCCTGGCAGCCCCTATCAAAATATGTATATATGTTTATATATATATCTGTGCTTGGAAGCAGTATACGTATATACATATTTATGAAAATAATTGCTGGGGAAATATATATATGAAAAAAAACGAAAAAACAACAACATCGTAAATTAAATATCACATTCTAAGTAACAAAAATACTCTTGTACGCTTTGATAAAAAAAACTAAAGGGCGTTTTAAAATTTGATACATACCATTATCTTAATCACTTCGCGAGATTATTCATTTGGTGGTTCACTTGTATTTCAATATCTCTATTTCAGTGTTGCATTAAAGGTTATGGGAAACTTGTGTAAAATATCAAAAAATGGTTGTAATGCTGAAAGTGAACGAGGCAAGGAATAATATTAAGAACGTTATAACGACATGAAAAAATATCCGTATTCATAGCACCTGGTCAAATATCTAGTTCACACAGAATTGGAGCCGATTACATTTTTGTATTTCTCTTTAATTAATCATCAATAACTAATCGATTAACAATTTGCAATTATTCATCTTGAGAAATAATTGTTTGGTTTAAATCTAAAACGTCATCTTTGTCAGAATGAATAACTAGCTTCAGTATGATAATATGTAACAAGAAGGACATGTGTTCTTTAAGCAATATGTAAGATACGTTCACAGATAGCTCGTTAAACACGGCAATATTGATAAAACTACTTTCACATAATCGGTTTGTTGTTTTATAAATATGCCATATATGTATTAGTGTCAATACATAAGGATTTATAAAAAAAATCACAATAGAACCAGGACCCTGCTAAATTATTTGAAGTAACTTATGTTAAAGCTATTGACATAACATTTGCATACATTATAAACCACCGTTTTTGATCAAACACATCGATCATTTTATAAATAGTTGGTAAACAAGTCTTGTTTTTAATAACTGCAACCTTAAATATTGCATCAAAATATCTTTAAAAATATCTGAAATACTTCCTTATCAAAGTGTTCCTGACTACAAATAGTAGTAGACAAACTGTTATACATACCTGTACTTTCAGTCACGTCTGAAGATTGTTTGTGTTGATGTACACTTGTATCGGATTGTCCATCGTCATCAGAAGTACGAACTGGCATGTCTGTATTATTCAATATCAACATTTCAAACTCATCGGTTATTTTTAAGGAGGGAACATGTGCCATTCATCAATATGCACTTGATTGTTGAAATTTATCCCTTGAAGCCCAATTTTCACCAGTTTGTCTGTACGATCTGTACCTACTTTCATTGGTTGCAATGAACTTTAAAACCACTTAATACGTTCGTTTTTCTTAAATCTGGTTAAAGGAGCTATACAAATATTATTTAGAAATGACACAACCAACATCGCTTTAGGCGTTACACACAGGATATATACCGCAGTTTACCTTCTGTCTAATGAATTATTCTTGCAAACACAAACAAAGTAAGTGTAATATATACATGTATGCAAAACCACCAAGAGCATCGACTGGCTTTTGAGATCAACCGGCAGAATTGGGAATGGTTCTTTAGTCTGCCATTTAGGAGACATTGAAGAAATCATAAATCAACTTGTTGTATCCCACTGTATGTGTATCGTAAAAAGTGACTATTGTGGAACCCCCACACAATTGGGGTTTTTCTTCCGTGTCTTCTACGAAAGGACATTGAAAAGACCACAATTGGTCTGCTGTCCCAATTGCAACACTTGGCCTTTTTTTCGTTTTTTATCTTCCCTGCGTTCTGTCATGTCTATCTACTTGGTGTTTCATGCGATGTCTCTCTAAGCACATGTTCTATTATGCCCCTGGCTGATTCGTGGACGTTAATCCCAAAACAAGCAAACAAACCAAATAAAAAACCCTAGTATACTAGTTTTAGCAGGATTTGTCGAAAGAACTGACGTTCGGAACATAAAGAATAATCTTCAGACTAGTAGTATCTACTTTTTTGTATATCTTGTAAATTTAATCAATTTTATAGAGAAACGTTTAGTCAAATTAAATTTGAACAGCAAACGTTGATCAGTTTCATTTTAAACTATAAAATATGTAAGCTATTTCCCACAGTATTTAGTATTTTGTCAAAACCTACCTGACCTCGCTGCTTGAGCACGATTGTATTCTGAATCAGTTGGTTTTGGGAGATCATCTTGATTCATGCCACCAACGCCTCTTACAGTAATGTGGATATTGTCATCATCAGATATTGTTGGATGACCAGCTTTATCCAGCAATTTACCGTTATAGAAAAGGAGAAACGATCCTACTGGGCATACACGCTTTTGGTATAATGTCGTTTGAATGCTTTCATAAGCATGTTTGTTGTCCACATCAATGTTGAAAAGATATTTTGAGTTATGATACACATGAACACGAACATAGCAACTTTCGGGATCGTTTGCTGAAGGTGTAAACGGCAGATGATGCCAACACGTTTTACTTTTACTGGATTCCAAATTTGCTTTTGCGTAAAATTTCGGCGGGGTGACATGTTGAAAAGTTTCCATGTTACAAGCGGGAATGATATTTTTCTTGACATTTTGGATGCTGTTGGCCGGTGCCCTTACGTTTCTGTTCTTGTAAAGATTTTGGCGCTTAACGGATGAAGTAAAGGAGGGACACTGAAATCAAGACATACAACGAGATAGAAACACAATCATTGAAAAGAAATAATGATACAGATATATTTAAATTAATAATTAAGAATATTCCTCAGTCAAAAATATTATCTACAATTTCTCCTGATAACGTATTTGTTTGTAAGTATAGGGCACACATCCTTATTCATGGTGCATTATGTTTTCTTCTGTCATGATAAAAGGAGCTTACTAAATCATGCATTTACAAGTCTTGATTTAAAATATACCCGTGTATGTGAATTTACCTTTGATGTAATATGATGGTAGTTCCTTTTCTTGAAATGTTGAAAGCACGTGGGCGCTTTCCTAGCAAGTTGTGGTTTCAGTGATGGAACAGTTGGTTGTATCTTAACCTTCTTCCATGGTTTTAACTTTTTGAGTTTTCTGACAGGGACTGCCGCTGGTATGTGACTTGATCTTGTTTCATATCGATCATGCTTGTATTCTGTATACGAACAGTAACCAACGTGGACACTGCGACAAGACAAGTCTCGATGTTGATCATTCCGTTTAAATCCATGTTGCAGTTGCTGCTTGGTTACCTGTTGTCTTCTCCCTTCGGTTATTGGCTTTGATCTTTCTAGATTCAGCGGAACCCTGTTTACTTCAATTTTCTAATGAAATAAAAAAAAATATATGGTAAATCATGTGTCAAAGAACCTTATACCAATGATAATAACACGTTTTTATAGTTTCGTTAATGAGTTTAATAGCCATGCAGATAAAAGTGATACAAACAGCTGTATTGCGCAGTTTAATTCATTTTGGAAATACTGCAATAATTTACAAGTTCCAACTGTTTGGTTTCTAATACTTTCCCTTTTCAATTATTGCTAAGGATATTTTAGGAAACATCGAATCCAAAATGAACCCTAAAACTTTGATTAACCGAAGTCAAATCAAAATATTGTAATGTTCTCAAAGTGAGCATCGGGTTGTGTCGACAAAATTATTAGGGATATTGATAGCAATTTGTTTTTGTTATTATGTCAGAACGAGCAAAAAAAGTCTCCCAAGATGGTCATGAGGGCATTTTTTTTTATCCACAGCCTCCACGTCCAACAGTCGACGTTTATCAGGGAAATCATTTTATCATCTATATATTACTGCTAACCACCTATCGATAGCATGATGAATTTATTAGCATGGGTTTTCAGTATGAGAATACTCAAGAAGTTGAGAACGACTTGTGAACAATTTGAGAAGAACTGGTTAACAGATATTCCCATTTCCCAGCATCTTGGAAAGTATTATCTTAACAAGAATGTCTGCTCGCGCCAGGTGACGTCCTAAGCCGAAATTAGTAATAGTCCGTCTTATGCAAATAAATAACCTAGAAGGATTTTAAAGATTTAAACATCAAATTTCCCTATTGGACCCCACAACTCTCAGCACCAAGAGGGTCAAAAACCATCGATAATTCAGACCAAATTGGGATAACAATCATCAATCCTTATTGTAGAAGAAGGATTTCAAAGGTTTTTACCTCTATCTCCCCTATTTGGCCCTGCTTCTCTGCCCCCAGTGGGGTCAGACACACAATTTATACAAAATTTAGTCCCTTTGGCCAAAGGATGCACCTACTGTTTAGTTACAACTTAGTCACCTTGGCATAAGCATGGTCCAGACTAAATTGGGATAACAACCCTCAATCCTTATGGTAGAAGAAGGATTTCAAAGGTTTTTACCTCTATCTCCCCTATTTGGCCCTGCTTCTCTGCCCCCAGTGGGGTCAGACACACAATTTATACAAAATTTAGTCCCTTTGGCCAAAGGATGCACCTACTGTTTAGTTACAACTTAGTCACCTTAGCATAAGCATGGTCCTGACCAAATTGGGATAAAATCCCTTAATACCTTTGGTAGAAGAAGGATTTCAAAGGTTTTAACTCTAATTCCCCTATTGGGCCCCGTAACCCGCCCCAAGAGGATCCAGACCCACCATTTATACATTATTCAGTCCTATGATCCAATTATGCTCCAGACCAAATTAGGATAAAACCCCTAACTCCATCCGGGAGTAGAAGGATATTTAAGGTTTTACTTCCATTTCCCCTATTGGGCCTTGCACGTCTGCCCCCAGGCGTTTATACAAAATTGAGTCCCTTTTGCCGAAGCATACTCAAGACAAAATTGGGACGAAATCCATTTGTCCCTCTTTTAGAAGAAGGATTTTAAAGGTTTTATCTCAGTCCCCTTGGCCCAAGCATGCTACAGAAAAATGTGTTAAATTCTCTAAATCACTATGGTAGAAGAAGGATTGTTAACGTTTACATCTTTTTCCCCTATTCGATCCCACCCCTTTGCCCCCATGGGGAGGGGGGGGGGATTGACCGTTAATATAAATCTGAGCCCCCTTGGTCCAAACATGTTCTAGACATGTTCTAGACCATATTAAGATGAAATCCCTTAAGTCCTACAGTAGTAGAACGATTTTAAAGGTTTTACCTCTATTTCCCCTATTCGGCCCAACCTCTCTGCCCGTTTATACAAAATTAAGTCCCCTTGTCCTAGGAATGCTCCAGACCAAATTTAAACTATTGGGCCGTTCAAGATAAGTAGCGTTTTAAGGGAAAATATGCTCTTCTGGCAGGTGAGCTAAAAAGTAATGAAACGTTATCGTGAGGAAAACAACACCATTTGAAGTGTTAATGTGCATCTAAAAAAGCCAATGACATTATAATTATTTAAAAGAAAAAATCTTACGTTTGCAACAGATCGATGATCTGCGATCGATGGCCAATGATCTAAGAAGTGTTTTGGAAAAAATGGTGATAAGTTGACATTTTTAACGGAGAAATATATAAGGTAGTGGTATATAGACGATAAACAGTTTATCACACAGTATTTGTCAGTATTTATCGTTCGAACAATATATCATTGCTCGCACGTGGATAAAATCTCGAGCCCACCTGCAGTGGCCTTTCGATTTTATCCACGTTCTCGCGACGAGGAAATTGTTCTCTCGACAAACCCTTAAAACATAGTGTGATAATCTAAGAATATTTGAAGCAAACTCGTTAGTATCAAATAAACTGCGACAAATATCCACCGATTTTTTGTGGAGCAGGGATGTTATTATCAGGAAAGGAATGGTTCACGATCGAGAAAGTGATAAAGTATTGTAAAACGCAAAGATTCTTTGGAAAATATAACTGAATTCAAGGGGACAATAGTTGTTTACTTGCCTGAATAAATAATATCTCATAACATAAAGGTTAAATAGCAAAATAAACAGATTTTACTTCAGGTAAAATTCAATGAAAACCTAATCAAAAAAAGTGTTTTAACATTCACATACTTTGTTCAGCGAAAGAACGAGGTCCACAGATGTTTCACAATACAGGTCAACGAAGGCATATCCCTGAAAGGAACGTTTATAACAAGTATGAATACAAAATGTATCTGGAGACGGTCACGTGAAACCAAAGGATAATAAATTGAGAATATAAAAATCTACAGCAGATCGAAAAAGCAGTAAGACATCTAGAGGGATATTATCCATGTAATGGAACGAATGAGTCCTAAATATAAAATAAGTGTCAAACATGTGAATGATTGCCAGTTAATACAGCATCAACATGAACAAGTTTGGTATCATATTGGGAAACCTTACTTCAATTTCGTTGGACTTATATCTCAATATTTGTCGGTGATAGTGTAATATTATGTTTTGCCTCTCCACTCATAACAAGAACCACTACATCAAGCACGAGGAACGTCCACCATCTTCATAGGTTCTAAGTAACATTCATATTTGCTCTTCGTTTCTCTTATCTGTTGGCATGTAAGCTATAAATGCACCTTGTGGTAGCTTCCTTCTGGTGTGTACAGTGTATGTCAATGTGCGGTTGTCGTTTAACCTGCTAGGTCAATATGCATATAAGAAAGGACCATGCGCTAGCAAACTTTACCTTTCCCAAGGGATCCCATCGATATTTTGACATCTACCCTCGTACCATCGTCAAAGGTTTTATGTTAGATTGTTTTTCTCTCTTCCTCATTTTATCTATTTTTATTATTAAGTCATGTGAACAGGAAATGGACCTTTTGGTACTCGTGATCAGAGCTGCATACTACTGTGAATGACATTGTCTTTCAAAGTCAGGTTGTTGTTTAACAATTTACTAGCACAGTACTTATTGCGTACCAAGTGGAATGCACATTTTAAAATGTGAGAAAGATCTCTCTTGTACTGTACTTCGTCGGAAAAGTGATAACGAACTGGAACCATCAAAATCCACGATGGTTGCCTCACGACCATTTTTTTTCTTTCTGATAAGCTTCAAAACGAAACGTGCACAACTTAGGACTTATTGAAATGAACGGATGCAATTTTAGACCCCCCCCCCCCCCCCCCCCCCCGTACTTTGTGAGAAAGAGCTCCAACAAAATGTTTGTCTCAAAATTTAAGGGGAGCCAACTGTTGTTTTTCCGATCAGACCCAATATTGTATATGCATAATTAATCGACAATTGGGCCGTTAAACAGTACTAAACTGAACCAACTAAAAGAATTATCGTTTTTAGGACGGACGGATCACGGGCAATGAGCGATTAAGAAAGCCCACCACCTGAGGATGTTGGACAGACAGATGAAAATCATATATCAAATACAAGAAGCGGTAGTTTAAAAACATACAAAAAATAATCAAAAACCTTTGTTAGCTTAAGTTTGCAAAACATTTTTAACTGAGATTGATGTGGCCTTTGTTTTTCGATCCTACTTGAATAAGGGTTTTGATTAAGTTTTGTTGTAGTTGCAGCCTTGTTCCATATGATTGCAACTACTTTGAATTCATACGTTTCTTTTTCATGACACATATTGACGATATTGTTCCTTTGCCGTATTGGTATTAATTTTAAAGACTGTACTGTAATATTTCTTTTAAGAACAAGGCTGCTGCTTTATTGTTATCTAATGATATGGACACAATCTCTTTTTTTCTAGTTTGGTTACATTAATTGCAGAATATTACGGAATGTTTCATGAATGTCTTAAAATGGGAGACTTACCTTACTTGGATGTATCCAAATATTCTGTACTTGAGCAACTACAATTAACGAAATCGTATTAGTGGCATACTTTAATTGGACAACACAGAAGTGCTGCCTAAGCGAGGTAGCCCCATCTCAGGGAACACAGTAGATGTCATAATAACTAAAATATCTATACCACAGCATTAAAAACGATTCAAGTTGCAGGTTAAATATAATTCCTCCAGGACAGATATTCATGAGAAGTAGTCGTATAAGAGTTTAAGCAAATTTGGCAAATGCAGAAAAAAAGTTTTTTCACACTTTACAACTGCGACATTGAAATCGGTCCAGTTTTAAATTAATATATGATATTAATATTTTTGAAAACGTAATTGTGCATTATTACATGGATAAATAGCCAATTAGGTGCCTCTTAGGAAAAACATTTTTTAAAAGCTGAAGGATGACTGACTACACACAGTCCAACGAGTTTACAGAGATTTCGAACCTTATTAGTTAAAACTATTGACTCGAATGAGATAAAAAGCATTAACATTTGATATTTCAATTTGATTCTAATAGTTATTTAATTATACGACATGCTAAACCGTTTGGTGCATGGACATACCTGTTTCAATGCCTTGCTTAATGATTCGATATACAGGGCCACGCTTGAGACCTTTAGGAATACAGGAAACGAAGATAAAGGTCATTATCGATTCCTGAAACAAACCAAGAATAAAATGAAAATTCGAACTCAAAATCGATGTACTAACGCAACATATTAGCAAAGGAACATTTACGTGGAGAAAAATGCAAAGAGTAACACAATCAGATAATCTGGATTGGTACAGTGTAGACAGCTTCTGTTTTATCGACAACTCTTAGGTAGCAGAGTACAGTTATCGTAGATATTCAGGGATTATGCTCACTTTCGCTCTCTGCACCCTGGAATATGTCATAGCAAAATTGAAGGCACGTAGATAACTGTTTGATTAGTCTCAGGTAATGAACAACTGACCAATCGCTAGGCTGATACCTGTTCTTTGAAGATTACAAAGGAGAGACGCCCGACTTCAAAGCCTGTCATTTTTTACCGTTGCGTGACCGATATATTCTTTTGATGTACATCAAAGGATCGAACTAGTCTTCCTGTCTCATCAACAAGTTGGCGCACACCCCGCCTCCAATTTTGCTATGACATAGTCCAGGGGTGCAGAGAGTACAGTAGAAATGACTTGATCCTAAAAATAAAGGGCATGTCTCAGAAAAACATGGATAGCGGATTTATCCTGCACAACACACCTACATATATATATATATTTATAAACTACATTTTGAATACATTTCTTTTCGAAGATTTAAAAAAAAAAAGTGATTTCCCCAGATTTGGGACACTTGAAAATCATGGTTACCACTTCAAAAAAAGATTTTTTACCCAAAATTTGACCCACGCAAGTGGTATTTATTTTCTTAAAACCTGTCTTAAATTGAATATCACCTACTCGGTAACAGAAATCCTGACGTTTTAGCATAGGTCGTTCAACTGGATTTTTCACAATATTTATATTTACTTAACTATCACACAAGAATAAACAAAATATTCCCCCATGAAATTATAATAGTGACCAGCAAATGCTCCCATACTTTGATTAAACTGCATCTCTCGACTCCCTGTGTTGTAAGTTTGCTCATTAGCAATTGACATCTAACACAGAAATCCTTGTATTCGGAGCAAGATAGACAAAAGGCCTATGGGCCTTAACGGTCACCCGAGTTCTGATATATTTATACAGAGAGTTGATTTTGTTTTAAAAACGTGAACAGAAATATTATTCAAAGTGACAAAAAAAACAATAAAACCACCTTATTCAATATCTAGCATACAGATTTAAGACTGAAAAGTATTTGAAATTAGCACCTCTAATTCTAAACAAGGAAAATTTAGCACACTGACTCCATTGGGCCCCGTCCAACAGCCCTTCGGGGTAGGGCTGGCTCAACATTTTCAAAATATCAACTCAGGGTTATAATTCCAATCAAGTTATCAACATGTTATATCCAAAGTATCATTTGCCAATATAAACCATAATAAATGTTGCCCCCCCCCCTCCTCCTTCCCCAGGCTTAAACGTGAGACCCTAGGGTCATACAATTCACAATTGTAGTAGAGCACCTTAAAATCCTTCCATCTTTGAAGAGTATTTGATGCTACCATATATGGGTCTTGAGAAGAAGAAATTGAAATTTCAGTCAATTTGACCAGTTTTGGCCCCACCCATCAGCCCCTGGGGGTCAGCTATGGCTGGTATGTGCATACCACCAAACTACTATCCAATGCTGATAATGCTAACCCAAATTGAATTACTTACAGTTGAAATTAAACAAATGATGGTCAAAAATGTGATTTCCCTTTATAAACTATAGTAAAGTTTAGCCCCTCCCCAGGGGAAAAAGGTGAGACCCCAGAATCATGAGATGCACAATTTTGGTAAAGCACCTTAAGACCCTTCCATCTATGAAGAGTTGTTGATTCTACCATATCTGGGTCTTGAAAGGAAGATTTTTGAAATTTCAGTCAATTCGACCCGTTTTGGCCCCACCGATCAGCCCCTTGGGGGTAAGTCAGGGCTGATATGTGCATACATTTTGTACCATCAAACTGCCATCCAATGCTGATAATGCTAACCAAGCTTGAAATAATTCCAATGGAAATTAAACAAATACTGGTACAAAATGTGATTTCTCTATATAAACTATAGTAAGGTTTATCCCCTCCCCAGGGAGAAACATGCGACCCCAGGGTCATGAAATTCACAACTTTGGTAAAGCACCATAAGACCCTTCCATCTATGAAGAGTATTTGATTCTACCATATCTGGTTCTTAAGAAGAAGATTTTATAATTTTTAGTCAATTTGACCCTTTTTGACCCCGCCCCTCAAGGCCCCTGGGGGCTAGGGACCATATAATTCACAATTTTGGTTGACCTTTTGCCATGGAAGGTTTCTGTAAAATGTTATGAAATTGGTTCAGGGGTTTTGGAAAAGAAGTCGAAAATGTAAATTGTTTACGGACGCACGACGTACATGTACGACGGACGACGACGGACAAAAGGCGATCGCAATAGGTCACTTGAGACTTTGTCTCAGGTGACCTAAAAATAGCTACTTCACTTTGCACTGTATTATATAAAATTTCCCTATTGTATTTTCGATGTCTTATAAATAATATAAGATATCTTACATAGTACCTCAGACAAATTATAAAGTACATGTCTTATATGATATATTACATATTGCTTAAATTACAGTTGTGTGACCGCACAATGCACCAAAAATACCGTGCATACATCGTCCACACACCGGCCACACATCGTCCACACATGGTGTGCACAACTGGGCGATTTAACAATCGTTCGCGCCGTTGTGCGCTTCTCTCCGCACAACTGTGCGATTTGGTACAATTTGTTGATCAATATTACGGAATGAAAAAATACGGAAGGCTCGTATGCAATAATGTACACTGTACTTATAATTGTAATTTTTCATCACAATATTTAAGATTATGTACAATTTTACAATGCATGTAACACAGTATTACAGTGACCGTTGAACTGTCAAGAATGGATTTGGCTCCTAGCTAGGTAACAGAACAGGTAAATAACAATTTGATAAGTGGCCGGAGTTTTACATGGCCTGTGCCTGACGGGTAGAGCTGATATCCGATACCGTATACCGTTATGAAAACACAACTGAACGTTTAGCATTTGTTATTTACATTCGTTTTAATCTAAAGCTCCCTTTCACCTGGTTTTCACACTTTGGCATGTTACGGAAGTGCCCCGGGCGGGGGAAAACTACGGTCCAGGTACAAAGTGGCTATGTTTACCTGTGTTGCCGATACTGTGTTGTAATTTTTTGTTGGGGGGGG